>NC_045129.1:21329276-21563393 GCF_007655135.1 Punica granatum | reverse complement strand
AGTTGGTCTATCGCCACCAAAGGGTGAGTAAGCTCGAATAATCATGGTGTCTGGTTCGCGCAGGGAATCGACCGTCACGGTTCGAAGAACTGTAACGCTAAGATAGCGAACCGATTCCTTGACTCACCAAGCCTACTCATCTTTCGGATTCTTGGCCCACTCAATCGATTCATCGATTTTACGGTGTCAAAACGGGCTAGTCAAGTGCGACCCTAAATCACGCGGTGAATAAACAAAATGGCAAGCCTAGCAAGCTAGAGTACCGAAAGGGCGTGCGGGATATAGGCCCGCACAGTAATAGAACCCCCGAATTCGGAACTTTCTATTCCGTACGACCCATTGCCTTAGCATTTAGGGTACCCCACCCCTACCCGGGTAACTTGCCGGCCCTCGACCCTCGGGTCGTAAAATGGCAAGTGGCGACTCCTTCTCATGTGCGTCCGTCGCGCATCCCCCGGGAAGGTGGACACTCCCAAGCCGCGTTTGCTTAGGCGCGCGCATGCGTGCCCCGACGAGATAAATTCGGGTGCGCACAGCTTGGCGACTCCACTGGGGACTTAGAGGGTTCGGGCTCGTTCCCGCTTGTTTGTTTGCTTGTCTATTTACCGCTTTCCGCATTTCCCGCTTATCTACTTTACGCATCTTATTTCTTCCCGCACATGCATTGCACATCATACTAGATTCTTAGGGACCTTGTCCGACATCCCACGGGCACCAATATAGGAAGCTTAGGTTAGTCAGAGGTTCCGAGTAAGGGAACGGATCGAGTCGGCTATGCCACCGAACCGGCCCCCAAAGATCCTCGCTCGATTTCAAGGAATTCACACCCTTGAGTCGGGAGCCCCCATCCCTAGTTAGCGTTCTCCCAGTAGCACTAAAAACCATGCATACACAGGGACCGTCATGCTGGACCATTTTTACCCTCCATGCCGTCAACCGACCCCAAGTCGAGTCCTTGAGTCGGCCCGTAGTTTTTTTTTAGGACGGGCATTTTTGGTTGTTTTTATAAGAAAGAGCGATGTACTACTGTAAAGAACACAACTATAGTTTACTCTTCCGCACTGCATACATTTTTTCGAAAAAACCTAGGACATTACATTGATTTGATCCTAAAAATGTTAAGCCGACATCTCCCCATCTAGGTAAGGATGGACCGCCCGGCTCCAGGTCTTAGGCTCGAAGCAATCAACACCGCCAAGGCAGACATCTGCGCATCTGGAGGACTCTCCGATCGGTGACCACGCATTCATCCAGGACATCATCGGAGACGTGGTCATGCTCACCGAGACCCCGGTAGACTGGATCTTCTTGAGGACTCTCCACCGAATTTTGGGATCCCGAGCACGCAGTATTCAACTTCCAGGGTACGGAGTTGAGCTCCTACGATAGAGGAATACACGGCACTCATCCAGAGGCCCACACCCACGACCCAAGGCATATTCAGGCCCAACCCGTTCACAACCATCCAGGGTCAGCTCTCTGCTCTTCTCCGCATACCCGCTCAAGACTTCCACGAGGAGCTTCATCAAAGGTGGGATCAAGGCATCCGGATTGCATGGCTCTCCGATTGGACGCTCCTCCGCGCAATGAGCCTACTACGCTTTATCAGCGCGATGCTTGCCACGGATTCCTGCTCTTGATCTTTGGCACCCTCCTGTTCCCGTACTCGCCGAATCTCATCGACGGGGCTATAGCCCAAGTCATCCTCCAACGGTAGGAGGCCATCGTTATGTGGAGGCTTTCTAGCCGAGACCCGTTCGGTCTCTTGACTATTCAGGGAGGTTCGGCGTGGAAGGATGAGAGGATCTCCGCACTTGCTACAGATTTGGCTTCTAGCTCATGTCCAGCCCGTTCTGCACGTCACATCCGTTCTCCTACACGCCGATGAGCGCTCGCTGATCGAACGCTTGGCACCGGTCATCCCACCTCCGAGCACACTTCTCGGAATGGAGGCGCTTTTGGCGGCGAGCTGACGCCCTCACGATTTTCCTTTGGGTCGCCCTATGGAACCCCGGCGGCCCCATGATCACGGGATGTCCCGGAATCGTGGATTTCCCTCCTCAGCCATTTGGGGAGCACCCTCATATTCCGGCCGAGTACAGATACTCGCGGCCTACAGGACATTCCCGCCGAGGCGGACCGTCTCCTTTCCGTCTCCAATGGGCCGACTCCACGTCCACAGCCCCCGATAGGTTCTACAGATTCGGAGAGAATCCGCCGTCAGCGGGATGTTAGCACCATCCAGCGCCTGTATTTCCCCGAGCACCTACCGACGAGGAGCGAGCATTTTCTGCCACCGCCACCTCGCATCATACTTGTGCCGCAATTCTACCCGCGAAGGATCGACACAACCAGCGACCCCACCTTCCGTCGACCCTCCCCTCTCTCCGCGCTACATCCCCCTCGCTCCCGAAGCCGAGAGTTCTATCCAAGCGGCCATGCACACGGAGCACGGGCCGTCAGGGAGGAACGGGATAGGCTCCGTTGCGAGCTTGTCGACGCCCGCGCAGAGGTCGCGGACTACAGGGAGGTTCAGACACAGCTGACTCGAGCACGCGCCCGGGTCGCACACTTAGACCGGGAGATGGCCCGCTTGGACGCGGAGTTGGATCGAGTGCATAAGAGGGCGCGCAACCTCGCCCATCCTTAGGATTAGTAGGCGCACCCATTTTTTGCCCTCGCTCGGGCCCACGCCACTTTCGAGTGGCCACCGAGCGCAAAGGGATGTCGGCTTTACATTTGTGTTCCTTTCCTTTCTTCCGAATGTTCTATTTTGTAAAACCGTGGAACTTGGAGCCAATCAATGTAATGACATTAGTGTTTTGAAAGCTCATGCATCTCATACATTTTGTCATTTTACTTAATTCCGCACTCATCATTTGAGATATTGGTGTCTGTCCTTACACATTCTTGGAATCTAGGTGATTACCACTGGCGTCACACCGCTACCCGACTCGTCAACGTCTCAGAATGGCGGAAGGAGATCACGTCGATATTTCCGAAGAAGTCAACCCTTCGGTCCCGACCCTCTCTCAACCACCGCAGACACACGCTACTACCACCTCTTACTCCTGCAGGCGTACTCCCCGCATACTCTGGCGCCCTTCCGACGCATCTCCCGCCCCCGCACCTTCAGGGGCGCCTCTCCCACCGGCCTCACCAACATCCGCAGCCACCGATGACCAAGCCCGCATTGCGGCCCTCGAGGGCACGGTCAACCAAATGGCCACTAATATGGCGGAGCTGCTCGCATTGCTTAGAGGACCCAACCGGGCCTCCTCGAGTTCTACTCCTCCCCCGGGACCGGGACCAACAGTCGATCCGACCCTGTGGGCTCCACCGATCCAAGCCCCGGAGAACGTTGAAGCTCCCGCACCGCCAACGCTGTATACGCCCACGGTCCACCCCTTCACAAGTCAATTTCCGCCACCGCCGGCCCCTTCGGTAGTCCCTCTTCCACCGGCTACCTTCCTATCCGCGGAGCACACCCTGTCTGCACCTCCACCTGCTCCCATACCGGCTCCGGCTATGATCTACACGGCGCCTCCGCCGACGGTTTTCCCGGCAACCACCGCACCTGCTCCAACTCATCCTCAAGCCACGGAACTCCCTCCTTATCCGACTCTGCAGCCTCACGTCGGTCTCTCCTACCAGGCACCGCCCCCCATAAACACCACCTTCCACGAACCGGGCACGCCGACTCATGCGGCCCAACTCGCCTCACCAACGCACTTCTTCCCCGAGGCCGACGCCAACAGGAGCGTAGGTTGAAGCGAGTGGAGGAAACTATACGGGCCCTACAAGCGAACGACGTTCGCCCAACACCCGCTACGGCGACTGTAGCCTATTCCCGGGCATGCGGCTGCCCCCGAAGTTCAAGGTTCCAGAGTTCAAGACCTATGAAGGCACGACGGATCCGCGCCACCACCTCCGCCATTACCGAGGGAAGATGCTGCAGTATTGGGAATACGAGGAATTCGTCATCCACTCCTTCCAGGATAGCCTGTCAGGATCGGCCCTCGATTGGTTCATGTCGTTGAAGGCCGAAGACATCCCAACGTGGGAGGACCTCTCCCGGAAGTTCACCGACCAGTATCGGTATTGCGCAGAAGCGCCTCCCACCCTGTTGGAGCTAAGCACCAAAGAGATGGCGAGGGGCCAAAGGTTTGAGGAGTATGCTGCCAAGTGGCGAGCCCAAGCGGCAAAGCACATCCCTCCGATCAGCGAGGTGCAACAGATCCAATTGTTCCACTCCACGCTGAGAGGGGTATATTACTCGCACTTGTTGGCGCACACTTCGTCGTTCTCCGACCTCATCGAGGCCGGAAAGAAGTTGGACTTGGGCATCAAGCTTGGAAGAATGGAGGAACCCACCAGCAAAGGACAGGAGTCGTCAAAGAAGGTCTCCGCGACATCATCATCCTCAAGCGGGAGAAGGGGAAAGGAAATTTCGGTGAATACCGTCAGCACCGCGCAATAGGCCCCCCAGCAATATTCGATGAACTACACGGCGGCGCCTCCCGCAGCTCCCTCATTCGCCCCGCAGGCACCTCAGTATCGACCTCAAGCCCCTGCCCAATCAATCTACTATTCCGCACTGCCGCCTCCACCCATACCTGCGGTGTCGTCGCCCGTCGTCCATCATTATGCCCCTGCTCCATCCCAAGCCCCTCAATATCAACCTCCGGCTCCTAGGACTACTCAGCCGGCACAACGGGCCCCGCCCCCGCAAAGTCAACAGGGCGGCACACCACAACCGCGACCCCGCCGACAATACCCGGCCCTACCGGTCCCGCTTTCCCACATCTATCGGCAAGTTCGCGATAAGATCGGGACAATAGCGCCCGGCCCAAGCTTCGATCCCACCATCCAAGATCAAAGCAAGCAGTGCGAATACCATCGGGGTGCACCAGGGCACACCCTGGACACTTGTTGGAGATTGAGGGAGAGGGTTCAGGAAATGATCGATGCGAAGGAGCTCGTATTCAATGCTGTAAGGCCTCCGAACGTACAGGCCAATCCTCTTCCTGACCATGGGCCGGCTCCGGGGCCTTCCATCAACATGATCACCGTGTGCACGTCAAGCGAGGACGAAGGCAAACAAGATGGGTTCTCTCCCGTTGTGATTGAATACGTACCGACGGAAGTCGCAGTCGGGTTCACCGGGGTAGACGTGCCTCATGCCCCGCTTGTCATAGACGTCCCCGCCCGGGAGCCATACTCGAACGATAGGGTCCCCTGGACCTATGAGGGAAGTGTCGGGAGGCTAGAGCAACAATTCGGTGTCATGGGCATAACCCGCTCAGGGCGGCTATATGAGAACCCGGCGACCACCGACAAAAGGAAGGCACCCGCTGTCGAAGAAGAGAGGAGGCCTAGCACCCTGCCTGCTTCGTCCAAGAAGGTGACAGAAGAGGAGGCCGAAGCCTTCATGAAGGTCATCAAGGTAAGCGAGTATAAGGTGGTAGAGCAGATGGCCAAATCTCCGGCCCACATCTCGTTACTTGCCCTCCTACTCAACTTGGAACCTCACAGGGAGGCCCTCATGCGCGTCCTGACGGCAGCGCAAGTCCCCAAAGGGACGCCCCCGGACCGGATAGTGGAAACCGTCAACTCTATTTTCTCCAACACCATCTCGTTTTCGGACGATGAGCTCCCCTCTGAAGGATGCGCGCACTCCCGGGCACTGCACATCGTCTGCAAGTGCAACAACCATATCGTGGGCCGGGTCATGATCGACAACGGTTCCGCGCTCAACGTATGCCCGGTGACCACTTTGAAGCAGATGAATGTGGATCTCAACCGCATCCGCCCTAGCAAAACAGCGGTTCCGAGCCTTTGATGGTTCGAGGAGAGAGGTGAACGGTGAAATCGATCTCCTCATAGATATCGGCCCATGCTCCTTTAGCGTCACATTCCAAGTTTTGGATATCCCGAACGCCTTCAGCCTACTCCTTGGGAGGCCTTGGATCCACTCGGCCGGCGCCATTCCGTCCTCGCTACATCAGAAGGTGAAATTCACCGTCGAGGAGAAGATCATTACGGTCAAAGGGGAGGAGGATTACGCCATCTATAAGGAGACGGCGGTCCCTTACATCAGCATCGGGGATGACGAAAACCTGCCCTTCCACTCCTTCGAGACCGTCTCCGTTATTCGGGATTACGGAAAGGTCGGGCCTTCCCGCGCCGACCGCATGATAGGGAGGGTCCTTTTGCGCCACCATTACATCCCCGGCACGGGCCTTGGAGCGCGCGGGCAAGGAATCAACCGCCCCATTGAAGTTGAAGCGTACAAGCATAGGAGGGGACTTGGCTTTCGCCCCTCCTGCCATGAAATTATTGAGGCCCGCCGGGTCAATCACCTCCACCGCCTCGCCACGCACTATGGTAGGCTCCACAGGGGCATTCCAGTCCCCCCGCTATCACATTTCTTCCCCGGGCCTCCACTCATCATCGGGAGCACCTCTGACGGCCCTTCCTCGGACTTCGACGACGCGACTGACACCTTGCCAACCGTGTATGCCGTCACCGAGGAGATTCCTTCAGGGGTTCACATCCGCCCGGCGCAGGAAAACGAGGAGCTTAACAATTGGACCTCAGTCCTGCGCTACTCGGCTGTGATCGCCGATGTGTAAGATTTATCTATGTATGAGATGTTTCCCGCGTGTCGGCGTAGCCGTAGGCCACACGACGGAAGAGGGAACTCTGTTATGGCTTCGTGATCCTCACTATCAATGAATTCCCTATATGCATTTTTTGAATCCTTGTCTATTCCACTCTCTCTTCCTTACTCTTTTGTTCATATCATTCTAAATTTCTCTAAGACAATTCTTTCAATTCTCCAGGCTCCACTCGAATCCAAATCTTCGATGCGTTGATTCGAACCCATCCGAAGAAAGTCTCGGAGAGCCCGGACCCATATACTTCGGGGAAGGGCTCGACGAAGACAGTCTAGTGCCTGAGATAGAAGAGAGTTTGCGCCGCCTCGAGGATCGCCAACTCACCTCGCTCGAGCCAATAGAAGAGATCAACGTGGGTACTCAAGAGGAGCCCCGCATCCTAAAGATCGGCACAAGCCTCGACCCAACACAACGGGTCCGAATGATCGATTTCTTGACCAGTATCAAGAAGTTTTTGCCTGGTCCTACGCCGACATGCCGGGGCTAGACCCGTCAATAGTGAAGCACTTCCTCCCGCTAGACACCGAGAAGTTCCCGCCCAAACGACAACAATTGCGACGGCAACGGGCAAGCCTCCTTCTCCGCATCAAGGAGGAGGTTGTCAAGCAGATCAACGCGGGCTTCCTCGAGGTCTGCAATTATTCTGAATGGGTTGCAAACATCGTGCCGGTGGAGAAGAAAGATGGAAGGGTGCGAGTCTGCGTCGACTATCGGGACCTCAATAAGGCCAGCCCCAAGGACAACTTTCCCTTGCCCCACATCGACATACTAGTTGACAACACGGCGCGCCACTCTCGGTTTTCTTTCATGGACGGCTTCTCCGGATACAATCAAATTCGGATGGCCGAGGAAGACAAGATCAAGACGACATTCACTACCATGTGGGGAACCTTCTGTTATCGCGTCATGCCTTTCGGTCTCAAGAACGCCGGGGCAACTTATCAGAGGGCTATGGTCACATTGTTCCACGACATGATGCATA
Organism: Punica granatum; assembly: GCF_007655135.1. Taxonomy (NCBI): domain Eukaryota; kingdom Viridiplantae; phylum Streptophyta; class Magnoliopsida; order Myrtales; family Lythraceae; genus Punica; species Punica granatum. Next base: position 21,555,731 of record NC_045129.1, on the reverse strand, counting down.
AGGAAGTCGAGGTCTATGTTGACGACATGATTGCCAAGTCCAAAGAAGGAGAGGACCACCTCGTTAATCTGAAGCGTCTCTTCGACCGCTTAAAAGAGTACAAGCTTCGGCTCAATCCGGCGAAATGCACGTTCGGCGCTCGATCGGGAAAATTACTAGGATTCGTGGTCAGCGAGCGCGGCATCGAAGTAGATCCCGATAAAGTCAAGGCGATCAAGGAGCTTCCTCCGCCATCTTCGGTCCGCGAAGTACGAGGCTTCTTGGGCCGGCTGAATTACATCGCACGATTCATTGCAAACCTAACAGACAAATGCCAACCACTCTTTCGCTTGCTCCGCAAGAACGCGGCGATTGAATGGGACGAAGAATGTCAGAAGGCCTTTGACACCATCAAGGCGTATTTGGTCCGACCACCGGTATTGGTCCCGCCTACACCGGGTCGTCCCCTCGTACTTTATCTAACGGTACGCCGCCAATCATTAGGATGCATGTTGGGACAGGAGGAGGAGTCCACGCACACGGAACGCGCGATCTACTATCTGAGCAAAAAGTTCACCGATGGAGAGTCAAATTATTCGGAAATCGAGAAGATGTGCTGTGCATTGGTGTGGGTCATGCAAAGGCTTCGACAATACACGCTTTATCACACGGTCCGCTTGCTGTCAAAGGCAGACCCCTTGAAGTACTTACTTGATAGTCCCTCCTCCACGCGGAACCTCGCCAAGTGGCGTTGTCAATTAACGGAGTATGATATTGAATACGTGTCCCGCACTTCGGTCAAGGGGCAAGCGATTGCGGATCATTTGGCAGAATTCCCAATTGAAGACCACACACCAATTAATCCCGACTTCCCGGATGAGGGAATCCTCCGAGTAGACGACGAGGGAGAGGAGCCGGGATGGAAGATGTATTTCGACGGTGCTGTCAATTCCACGGGATCAGGCATCGGCGCGGTACTGATATCCCCGGACGGGCGCTATTACCCGGTAGCGGCAAAGATCGACTTTCCCTGCACCAATAATGTGGCTGAGTACGAGGCATGTATTCTCGGCCTCCAAGCGGCGATTGATTTCAAAGTAAAAGAGCTCGAAGTGTTCGGTGACTCCATGCTCACTATCTTCCAGACATTGGGGCAATGGAAGACAAAGGACGCAAAACTGGTGCCGTACCACGAGTACCTCGAGAAGTTAACCGAGAACTTCGAGGACATCTCGTTCACCTACACTCCGCGCATGACAAATCAATTCGCGGACGCGCTTGCAACGCTCGCCTCTATGGTGAGCATCACGAAGGAGAACCTTATCGAGCCCCTCGAGATTGAGATAGCCGAAGGACCGGCGCACTGCAATTCAATCGAAGCATCCGAGGCGAAGCCGTGGTACGAAGACATCAAGAACCTTCTGCGAACCGGCCAATACCCCCCATTTGCCGACCGCCGCGACCGGAAGACTCTCAGACGCCTCACGATACACTACTTCTTGAGTGACGAGATACTCTACCGCCGCTCCTTCGACTCCACACTCCTCCGGTGCATCGACGAACACGAATCGCGGCGTCTCATGGAGGAGGTGCACGGGGGAAACTGTGGACCCCATATGAACGGCCTCATGCTCGCTAAGAAGATCATGCGCCTGGGTTATTATTGGTCCACCATGGAGACTGATTGTGTGAAGCATGTCAGGCATTGCCACCGATGTCAGGTCTACGCCGATCAAATCAAAGCGCCGCCCAACGAATTGCGCCCCATGACGGCACCATGGCCTTTTTCAATGTGGGGAATGGATGTGATCGGCCCGATCAACCCCAAAGCGTCCAACGGTCACATGTTCATTTTGGTGGCAATTGACTACTTTACCAAGTGGATCGAAACCGTCACTCTTGCGTCAGTCACCGCAAAGGCCGTGGCCCGTTTTCTCAGACGCGACGTCATTGCCCGATACGGGGTCCCTTCGACAATCATCACAGACAACGCCAAGAACCTGAACAACAAGGTCATCGACGAGCTTTGTGCACAATTCAAAATCCGACACCGCAATTCCACCCCGTACCGTCCCCAAATGAACGGTGCGGTGGAAGCAGCGAATAAGAACATCAAAAAGATCATCGAAAAAATGACGGTGAACTATAAGGATTGGCACGAGATGCTCCCCTATGCACTCTTGGCGTATCGTACGTCCATACGGACCTCAACCGGGGCGACCCCGTACTCGCTAGTCTATGGCACGGAGGCCGTCCTCCCAATCGAAGTAGAGATCCCTTCCTTGAGGATTCTTGCCGAGGCCGAGCTTGAAGAAGCGGAATGGGCAAAGCAGCGGTACGAACAGTTAAATTTCATTGATGAGAAGAGGCTGAAAGCGCTATGCCACGGACAGTGCTATCAACAAAGAATGGCTCGAGCCTTCAACGCAAGAGTCCGCCACCGCGATTTCAACCCCGGCGACCTCGTTTTAAGGAAAGTCCTACACGTCACGCCGGACTCTCAAGGGAAGTTCTCGTACAAATACGATGGCCCCTTTGTCATCAAAGAGGTTTTCTCCGGAGGAGCGGTCATCTTGAGCGACATGGACGGCACTGAAAATGCCCTTCCCGTCAACGCTGACGCCATTAAGAAGTATTACCCGTGAACACTTGTATATTCTTTATTCTCCGGGCTCCGTGCCCCTTTCATTGTAAGACATTTCTATTTCCGTGGACGAGCTTCAATTCCCACGATCTATCCAATACTAAGCTTTCTTGAGAGAAAAATAAATTTTCCCGCTAGGTCGAAAACCTCTTTGAGGCGGCCTAGACAAAAACTAGGGAACGAGTGGCACGACTTAAAATCCCGCAAAGGGGGGTCGCGGCAAAAGGAGAGCACAAATCACTCCCTCGCTAGGTCGAAAACCTCTTTGAGGCGGCCTAGGCAAAAGTTAGAGGACTCAAGGGGTGCGATCTCACCCAAACATGGGGAATCGTAGCAAAAGGTGAGCATCCATGTGAGAGAAATTAAATAAAATACCCCGCTAGGCTGTTGCACATCCCGCGGCCTAGGCAAAAGTTAGGGGAAAAATGTCGGCTTGACCACGAAAGAAAAGCGACACTCTCCCTGTGAAGCTACACCGAGTAGTGGTTCGACACTCCCCGACGCAAGCAAACTCTCTTCAACTCTCCAAGCTCGAGACTCGCTTCGAAATGGGGGTCGAATCAACGTATCCTTGACTTGGAGGATCCCATATGATCCCTCCTCTTACCTTTACGCACATATTCCACGGGCTACCCGCTTCTAAAAAAGCCATTCATCGATAGGGACACGACCACCCTACAATGGTCACCGATATCAAATCCCCGACACATCTCTACATAGATTCTTCTTACGTATGCCTGTCTCATCGATTAAGTGCGACTGACGCCCTTTGTAGGTTCCTTTATTTCCATGCACAGGTGTGTTCGGGAATCCCAAGAGGCATCTCCTTCTTGACGAACATGCGTTTGGCTTGTGCGGCAGATCGAGGCACCGAACCAAATGAGGGGCAGGATAAGAACCCCTTTTGATCCTGACTCAAGGAAACGACAAATGACAAGCTCGACTAAGAACGGGACAATCTGCCTCTGCCGACGTCCCTGACGAACCGCTTAGCATCCTTTCTCGCCCTTACTTCCCCTCGCTCTCTCCACTTTACTGCTTTCCACGAGTTTCGGCCTAGTAACTTTACTGCTTTCCACGGGCTTCGGCTTAGTAATTTTATTGCTTTCCGGACTTCGCGTCCAAGGACTTCGCGTCCACTTTACTGCTTTCCACGGGCTTCGGCCTAGTAACTTTACTACTTTCCACGGGCTTCGGCCTAGTAACTTTATTGCTTTCCGGACTTCGCGTCCACGGACTTCGCGTCCACTTTACTGCTTTCCACGGGCTTCGGCCTAGTAACCTTACTGCTTTCCACGGGCTTCGGCCTAGTAACTTTATTGCTTTCCGGACTTCGCGTCCACGGACTTTGCGTCCACTTTACTGCTTTCCACGGGCTTCGGCCTAGTAACCTTACTGCTTTCCACGGGCTTCGGCCTAGTAACTTTATTGCTTTCCGGAATTCGCGTCCACGGACTTCGCGTCCACTTTACTGCTTTCCACGGGCTTCGGCCTAGTAACTTTACTGCTTTCCACGGGCTTCGGCCTAGTAACTTTATTGCTTTCCGGACTTCGCGTCCACGGACTTCGCGTCCACTTTACTGCTTTCCACGGGCTTCGGCCTAGTAACCTTACTGCTTTCCACGGGCTTCGGCCTAGTAACTTTATTGCTTTCCGGACTTCGCGTCCACTTTACCGCTTTCCACGGGCTTCGGCCTAGTAACTTTACTGCTTTCCACGGGCTTCGGCCTAGTAATTTTATTGCTTTCCGGACTTCGCGTCCACGGACTTCGCGTCCACTTTACTGCTTTCCACGGGCTTCGGCCTAGTAACCTTACTGCTTTCCACGGGCTTCGGCCTAGTAACTTTATTGCTTTCCGGACTTCGCGTCCACGGACTTCGCGTCCACTTTACTGCTTTCCACGGGCTTCGGCCTAGTAACCTTACTGCTTTCCACGGGCTTCGGCCTAGTAACTTTATTGCTTTCCGGACTTCGCGTCCACTTTACTGCTTTCCACGGGCTTCGGCCTAGTAACCTTACTGCTTTCCACGGGCTTCGGCCTAGTAACTTTATTGCTTTCCGGACTTCGCGTCCACTTTACTGCTTTCCACGGGCTTCGGCCTAGTAACTTTACTGCTTTCCACGGGCCTCGGCCTAGTAACTTTATTGCTTTCCGGACTTCGCGTCCACTTTACTGCTTTCCACGGGCTTCGGCCTAGTAACTTTACTGCTTTCCACGGGCTTCGGCCTAGTAATTTTATTGCTTTCTAGACTTCGCGTCCACGGACTTCGCGTCCACTTTACTGCTTTCCACGGGCTTCGGCCTAGTAACCTTACTGCTTTCCACGGGCTTCGGCCTAGTAACTTTATTGCTTTCCGGACTTCGCGTCCACTTTACTGCTTTCCACGGGCTTCGGCCTAGTAACCTTACTGCTTTCCAACGGCTTCGGCCTAGTAACTTTATTGCTTTCCGGACTTCGCGTCCACGGATTTCGCGTCCACTTTACTGCTTTCCACGGGCTTCGGCCTAGTAACCTTACTGCTTTCCACGGGCTTCGGCCTAGTAACTTTATTGCTTTCCGGACTTCGCGTCCACGGACTTCGCGTCCACGGACTTCGCGTCCACGGACTTCGCGTCCACTTTACTGCTTTCCACGGGCTTCGGCCTAGTAACTTTACTGCTTTCCACGGGCTTCGGCCTAGTAACTTTATTGCTTTCCGGACTTCGCGTCCACTTTACTGCTTTCCACGGGCTTCGGCCTAGTAACTTTACTGCTTTCCACGGGCCTCGGCCTAGTAACTTTATTGCTTTCCGGACTTCGCGTCCACTTTACTTCTTTCCACGGGCTTCGGCCTAGTAACTTTATTGCTTTCCGGACTTCGCGTCCACGGACTTCGCGTCCATTTTACTGCTTTCCACGGGCTTCGGCCTAGTAACTTTACTACTTTCCACGGGCTTCGGCCTAGTAACTTTAATGCTTTCCGGACTTCGCGTCCACTTTACTGCTTTCCACGGGCTTCGGCCTAGTAACCTTACTGCTTTCTACGGGCCTTGGCCCTGCACATGCTGTCGTGCGGGCTGAGACCCCACTCCTGCATTTCATAATGTTCGCTTCCTAATCAGGTGGTCACCCTACGACGGGTTCGGGAACCTTTGCACATCCTCCCTTAACATCCAACGCGGGGAAGCAAGCTATCACAGAGAGCGATATCAGAAGCGGTCGCCGGGACCAAAAAGGGTGCCTCTCATGGTCTTTGGCTACATCCTCTAACCGAGCATGCAACCAAAGAGGGGCAAGCTGTCAGCACCCCATTTTGGTCCACCGGCTTCCCGCACAAGGATTCCCGACTGAAACTCGGGACACTATTCATCGCCCGGCAATCGGAGGCAAATAGGCGGGCACGGGGTCATGAACAATAAAGAAAAACACGGTCCACCGAGAAAGGCGGAAGAAAGCAGTCAGAAGAACAGACGAACGAGGAATCCCGAAAACATCGGAGCTGGCATTGTGGCACTATTCATCACTGAGTCACCGAAGCACCGAAAGGTGCCCAATATGGGGCTCCAAAAATCCCTCCTAGTGCCAAAATGACCAATGACACGTCCGGGCGCATTTCCGGGACATCCTGCTTAAGCCGGGACACCTCGATCCCCCACGGACGCCTTTTCTGACAGAGCTCCCGGGGTTCGCTCCACTGACAAGCAAGCGGCCCCTCAAAACGGGTCTACAGGCGCCCAGGGACCACCAGGGCCAGGGAACAAGTTTCAGACAACCTTCCGGAACTCAGCTCGATCTCCCGAAGTACGCTTCAGTGATCACGAACGCCTCCCGGTGAACCTTCGGGTATTTCCACGGAAAGCAGAGACCACAACGATCTCTGAGTACCTCACGATAACCTCCAAGCACTTCAAGGCATTCAAGGCACACTGAGAAAATCCCGGTCGAAGTCCCTAGGCCTTCCCGGGCCAACGGTCCCCAACCGAGGACAAACGGGCCAACGATCCCCCGCAGGGCAAAAGGATCGTCAAAACAAACGCAAGGATGCACAAAGGTCAATCGGGGGTCGAGGGGCGCTAAATTCCACTCCGAACGTCTAAACGGGGCGAAACCGATTCCCGAGGCGCCGAGTCGCCCAAACGTTCGTCCACGCGACGCATGGCGATATTGGGCTCGCTCAAATCCTCGTAGTCCAAGCATTCCAAATCTTCAAATTAATTGGACATCGGAGGTCGGACGCGAGCTCAATCAAGTCTCAAGCGTTTGCCGGCTTTTCTCCTAATCGGATGGGACCCACAGCCTAGCCAAGCCAAGCCATCAAGCCGCGGCTCAACCCAAGCCACGGCTCAACCCTTGGCTCGGATTGGACAGCCCAAGCCGCGGCTCAAGCCTCTCCCACCGTCGGCTCCAACTCACCCCCACCACACATTTGAATTTCCCTCCCATCCATCACCTCCCTCCATCCATCCATCACTTCCTATCACATCCTATCACACCCATCACTCCTTCCTTTCCTTTCCCCACACTCTACAAGACATCTACCCCTCCCTAATCCCCCATTGAAATTCGGCAGCCCTAGGTTTGCCCACTAAACCACACTTAACTTCACTTAATCAAGTCATTAGCCTTCCCTTTATAAGCCCTTTTACCATTAGACTTAATGATTTCTTCAATTTCACTCTCTCTCAAGCCAATCTCTCTCAAGAACTCTCTCAAACCTCAGCCCATCCCCTCACTTCCGTCCACCCTTTGCCAAGGCCGAAACCGGCCAAAACCGCCGGAAAACCACCCGGTATTCCGGTAACCACCCGACCCGACTTAGCCCAAAAATTCTCAAACTTCATAGCCTACATATTTCCTACCCCCTAAGTCCATTTCCGGACTTGGATTTTCGATTTGAGGTCCCCAAGACCCCTTTCCAGTCGAAATTGCAATCGGGTTCCGAGACCCTCACCGCGCGCACCGAACACTAACGGCGTGCCATTTCATCCCACGACCTCGGAGAGTCGTGCCATCACATTTAAAGGGTTCCTCACAACCCTCACCCTCTCCCGTGAAGAGGTGGTCACGGTCCGAGGGCCGACCAACCGTGCACGACCTCCGTTCTACCCATTTTCACTAACCGGGTTTCTGTTTTTTTTTTTACCGGAACTTCTCTCGTCGTTTCCGACTTATTCAGGGTTCGGCACGCTCGGAGCTTTCCACGACCACCTAGATCTACTCCTTAGGAGTCCAACGAGCCCGACCTCGCACCGTGCCGTGACCGGAGCTAGCGTGCCAAGCCTTTCTCCCGTGACTGCTACAGCAGCGCCTTACCCGGGTCACCCACTGTCCGCAACGTCCAGCCGGGTCTAGCGACTCCCACGGCCACTTCCCCGACTCTTTCCCTCTTGCAACGAGGCTAGGTAACATCCCTTTACAACTTAGAAGAGTTAGGACTTTCTATCTTTACTTGTATGAAGTGTTTATACGTTTTAAAAGTCGATATGCATGCAAGATTTCATTTTTCTTTTAGATCCGAACTTGCCATGCATCCTCATGCAACGTACGTGTTCCATCTTGTTATTCTACGTCTATATGATCGTGTAAACATGCATGTATACGTGATGTGGTCCGAATCTAGGGGAATGAAACGGATATAGACTCGAGAGAGCCACGGAACCTCCCGGCCGAACCTCATAGGGGATGGGCCGTGAGCCTCCTTGGCTCCTTCGAGTCCACAACCGTTTCATTCTCTCGGATTAGACCATCTCCACGTTCGGGAAGGTCCTAACCGTGGCTAAGAGGTGTCTAACGAAGGGAATGGCTCGGAATCTAGGAGGGAGAGCCCTTAGATGGTTCGGTTATGTCAAAGGGGCTCACGGCCATACCCTTGCGATGGGTGATCCGTGAGGCTCTTTGGCCTAACCGAACCCCTAGGGCTCTTCTTTCTCCCTGATGCCGTGTATTTCCCATGTAATATCACTAAGACCACCATGAAATAAATTAAGTTCATTCGTTAATTCCATAAATATGACTCGTTGTATGCTTTTTGTGTTTATTCATGTAAACCGTGATCGTGTTAGTCCCGATTTAGGGAAATATACATTGTTCTCATGTGCGGATTGTTTGATGCATGCAATGATCGGCTAGGAATGACACGAAAGACCCATCGAGACTCGAACCGGGTCAAGGAGTGTTCGGCCGATCACATTTGGGGAATGGCCGAGCCCTCCTTCCACTCCTTGGAGCCTCGTTTGGTCTTTCCGTCCTTCCGAAGACGACCCTTGGAATTGTTTTTTTATCATATTCCCCTTTAATCATATTCTACATGATTATTATTTATTAGGCTTGCTAGATCCGGATGTCGCACGTCGGAACCGTAATTGCAACGAGAATCAATAATCACTGAAGGATTTCACAAATGGGAAAACGGGATGCGCATCATTTGGTTAACTAAGTCACATGGACTAAATAATCGGGTTAATTGATCCTTAATTGGTAAAACGCATCGATGATTTACGGAACGGCGTGAATCTCCTTTTCCACTAAAATTCACAATTTCAAAATACCGAGATGCGTAACACGAATAGAATTGATGTCTAGGGAATACTCACGTGCCGTGACTCGAGTCCGGGCCCAATTTGAGGCGGCCCGAGTCGGGGCACGAGAGTCCTCCATAGACTCCCTCGTGCAACACGATCTCCAATTTGTATACGAACACCACAATTTTATCATCCAAGGGCATAATCGTCATTCCGTGATTCACCGATACCCTAGGTTTAGGGAGTTGGAAACACCTAGAACTATGAACGAAAAAGGGCAACCCGTTCGGGTACGAGTTTCATTCGTGTGGCCCATTTCGTTCGTCTTCGGTGTTTCCTTCTTCCTATTGTAGATTCAGTGGGGATCATTTTATTTCAGTTACAAAACACGAACAACCGGATTAATCGTGCATTTGGCCTAATCAAACACTAGATAATAAATAGGGGGAATGGTAGATTCCAATCTAGAGTCAAAACACGAGTTTGGCTAATTCGGTGAAACCACAGTGACACTTAACTGAATAAGAGTCATAAAATAAACACACATATGTAATTGGCTTAGAACCTTATCCTAGCCCGCCCTCTATGTTTGCCTAGGTTAGATGCATTGTTTGCCAATCAACCACGGGTAATAACTGATTAAGTCACGTACATTCGACTTAATACACCACTTGTCTGTATTCACCGACAATTGTCAGTTGTTGTCTGTAACGTGTCAGTTATATCAGTTTTCTTCTGTTTTGTTCTTGCTTTTGATGATTTATCGCGATTCGGGCCTGAGCCCATAGGCTACGTGTTACACGGGGTCCAATGCCCCAAACTACCGAACACGAGGTCCAACGCCTCCTAATTCACCGAGCGCGTGCAACCCGAGTGCGGAATGGGATCTAGCCTCGATTCACTGTCACACTCCGAATGCGGCCTATGTGGAAGGCGGATTTGGATCGAGCGTGTGAAACGGGTTTAGATATCACCCGGGAGCTCGATCGGCCCATCGGACACAGTGGGAACCGACCGGTTCTCCCAAAGACCGTTGGATCGATCGGACCCGACCCCCGGCTCCTTGAGCCCGCGTTGCCTTAATTTGTTTATCGGCTATTCAAAATACTCGGTGAGCCGGAGCGGAATATTGGCCCAATGCAAACCGATCGGGATCCATTTACTTATTCAGTTGCATTTTGTAATTTTACGAGGGAACATTGTGAGGATTCTATTTGTATGTCCATTTACTTGTAAGGATCCCCGATCGGTGAGCGAGAGGTCCGAGTGCCGGATTGGTCAAGTTGGTCTATCGCCACCAAAGGGTGAGTAAGCTCGAATAATCATGGTCTTGGTTCGCGCAGGGAATCGACCGTCACGGTTCGAAGAACTGTAACGCTAAGATAGCGAACCGATTCCTTGACTCACAAGCCTACTCATCTTTCGGATTCTTGGCCCAACTCAATCGATTCATCGATTTTACGGTGTCAAAACGGGCTAGTCAAGTGCGACCCTAAATCACGCGGTGAATAAACAAAATGGCAAGCCTAGCAAGCTAGAGTACCGAAAGGGCGTGCGGGATATAGGCCCGCACGTAATAGAACCCCCGAATTCGGAACTTTCGGTTCCGTACGACCATTGCCTTAGCATTTAGGTGTACCCCGTACCCCTAGACCCGGGTAACTTGCCGGCCCTCGACCCTCGGGTCGTAAAATGGCAAGTGGCGACTCCTTCTCATGTGCGTCCGTCGCGCATCCCCGGGAAGGTGGACACTCCCAAGCCGCGTTTGCTTAGGCGCGCGCATGCGTGCCCCGATGAGATCAAATTCGGGTGCGCACAGGCCGTATTCGGAGTGTAACGGTGAATCGAGGCTAGATCCCATTCCGCACTCGGGTTGCACGAGCTCGGTGAGTTAAGAGGCGTTGGACCTCGTGTTCGGTGATTTGGGGCGTTGGACCCCGTGCAACACGTAACCTATGGGCTCGGGCCTGAACCGCAATAAATCGTCATAGGCAAGGATAAAACAGAAGAAAACTGATAAAACTGACATAATACAGACAACAACTGACAACTATCGGTGGATACAGACAAATGGTGTATTAAGTCGAATGTACGTGATTTAATCAGTTATTAACAGGGATTGATTAACAAACAATGTATCTAACCTAGGCAAACATAGAGGGCGGGCTAGGATATAGTTCTAAGCCAATTATATGTGTGAATTTGTTTTAGGACTCTTATTCAGTTAAGTGTCGCTACGGTTTCACCGAATTAGCCAAACTCGTATTTTGACTCTAGATTGGAATCTATCATTCCGCCTATCCATTATCTAGAGTTCGATTAGGCCAAATGTATGATTAATCCGGTTTTTCGTATTTTGTAACTGAAATAAAAATGATCCCCACCGAATTTACAATAGGAAGAAAGAAACACCGAAAACGAACGAAATGGGCCGCGCGAATGAAACTCGCACCCGAACGGGTCGTCCTTTCTCGTTCATAGTTCTAGGTGTTCCCAACTCCCTAAAGCCTAGGGTATCGGTGAATCACGGAATAACGATCATGCCCTTGGATGATAAAATTGTGAGGTTCGGAAATAAATTGGAGATCGCGTCACACGAAGGAGTCTAAGAAGGACTCGCGTGCCCCGACTCGGGCCGCCTCAAATTGGGCCCGGACTCGAGACATAACACGCGAGTACTCGTTGGACATCAATTCTATTCGTGTTACGCGTCTCGGTATTTTGAAATTATGAATTTTTGGTGGAAAAGGACATCCTCGCCGTTCCGTAAATCATCGATGCGTTGATGAATTTACGACCAATTTATCCAATTATTTAGTCCAAGTGTTTTAATTAGCCGAATGATACGTCCCGTTTATCCCGTTTGTAAGATTTTTCGATATTTATTATTTCATGTCGCGATTACGGTTTTGACGGATGAGGTTCGGGTCTAGCATATCCAATAAGTAATAAACGCGTGGGCGACGATTTAAAGGAAATGTAATTACGAACAATTCCGAGGACCGGCTTTGGAGTAATGGAGAGGCCAACCGAGACTCCCACGAGGTCACGGATGATTCGGCCGCCTCTCAAAGGTGAGTAGCCGAATACTCCTTGACCCGGCTTGAGCCTCCGTAGGTCTTTCACGTTGCTCCTAACCGTCCCTCGCATGCAACAAATAACCCATATGTGATAATAATACACATTTTACTAAATTGACATTGACACGACCCCGATTTGTGCAAATAAACATATGAAACACTCAAAGAACATCATATTCGCAAAATCGACAATCATTATTAACTCATTTCATGATAATCTTAGGAATAATGCATGGGAATCACACGGCATCAAGAGAGGAGGAGCCCCAAGACTTCGAATAGGCCAAGGAGCCCCACGGCCCCCATCGCAAGGGCATGGCCGTGGGTTCCTTGACATAGCCGAACCCTCCAAGGGCTCTCTCTCCTAGATCCCGAGCCATTCCCTTCACTTAACCATATCACAGCCACGGCTAGGGACTTCCCGTGCATGGAGACGGTCTATTCCGGGAAGAGGAGAGGGTCATGGCCATATAGGCTCACGGCCCTCCTTCATGAGGCTCGGCCGAGAGGCTCTATGGCCTCCTCAAGTCCATACCGATCTCCTTCTCTCGGATCCGACCCCCCTAGCACTATGCATGCATATAAATACGACGTGATGACGTGAATAATAATAAAAATATGTGCAACAATGCATGGCATGCATGGGAACATCCGGATCTAAAGGAAAACGACGTTGTCATGCATTCGGATCTTTCAAGTCATATAAACATTTCATACAAGCAATGATCGAGGGTCTTAACTTCTCTAAGTTGTGAAGAATCGTTACCTAGCCTCAATGCACGAGGAAAAGAGTCGGGGAAGCGGCCTCGAGAGTCGCAAGACTCGGTTTGGGGTTACGGGTGCAGTGACCCGAGAAGAGGGCAGCCGCGGCAGCTCGAGGGAAAATGGGTCGGCACGCTCGCTTTGGTCACGGCACGATGCGAGGTCGGGCTCGTTGGACTCCTAAGAGACGGATCTAGATGACCGTAGGCAGACCCGAACGTGCCAAGGCCTGAACAAATCCGAAAATGTGAGAGAAAGTTCGGTAAAAATGTGAGGAACCCGGTAAGAGAGAAACGGATGAACGATGGTTGAGCACGGTTGATCGGCCCTCGGACCGTGACCACCTCTTCACGGGGGAGGGTGAGGGTTGTGAGGAACCCTTGGAACGTGATGGCACGACTCGCCGAAGTCGTGGGAAGAAATGGCACGTCGGAAGACTCGGTGTGCACGGCTAGGGGCTCTCGGGACCCGATTGCACTTTCGGCTGGAACGTGATGTTGGGGACCTCCAATGGAAAATCTAAGCCCGGAAATGGACTTAGGGGGTGGAAAATATGTAGGCTAGGGAGTTTGGTGATTTTTGGCTTAAGTCGGGTCGGGTGGTCACCGGAATACCAGGTGGTTTTCTGGTGGTTTCGGCCAGTTTTGGCCTTGGCAAGGGCTAGACGAGCTGGAGGGGAGGGCTGAAGTTTGAGAGGATTCTTGAGAGAGATTGGCTTGAGAGAGAGTGAGAATGAAGAAGTGATTAGGTTGATGAGGCTTAGGGTTTATAAAGGGAGGCTTAACGGCTTGGTTTAGTGAAGTTAAGTGCGGTTTTGGGGGGATTAAAGGGCTGCCGAAATTTGTAAGGGGATTAGGGAAGGGAAATGGTCATGTTGAGTGTAGGGGAAGTTAGAGAAAAGTGATAGGAAGTGATGGGAAGTGATGTGTCTGTAAAAGGAAGTGATGGGTGTAAGAGCAAAATTTGAATTTTGTGGAGGGGAGGGCTTGGAGCCGCCGGCCAAGGGTTGAGCCGAGGCTAATTGTGGCTGAGCCGCGGCTTGAGGGATTGAGCCGTGGCTTGGGGTTGAGCCGCGGCTTGGTAGCTTGGCTTGGCTCGGCTCAGCTGTGGGTCCCATTCGATTGAGAGAAAAGCCGGCAAACGCTTGAAACTTGATTGAGCTCGCATCCGATCTCCGATGTCCAATTAATTTGTAGATTTGTAATGCTTGAACGACGAGGATTTGAATGAGCCTAATATCACCATACGTCGTGTGAACGAACGTTCGGGCGACTCGGCGCCTCGAGAGTCGGTTTTGCCTGTTTGGACGTTCGGAGTGGAGTTTAGTGTCCCCCGGTCCCCGATTGCTCTTTGTGCGTCTTGACATTCGTTTTGGTGACCCTTCTGCCCCGCGGGGGATCGTTGGCTCGTCGCCCTCGACCGAGGACCGTTGGCCCGGGGAGGCCTAGGGACTTGTGCCCGGGATTTTCTTAGTGCTCCCCGTATGTCTTGAGGTGTTCGGGAATCGCTGCGGTCTCTGTTTTCCGTGAATATGCCCCGAAGATTTGTTGGGATGCGTTTGCTACCACCGAAACGTCCCTCGGGGAGCCCTGTAGAGTTCCGAATGATCGTCTGAAGCTTGTCCCATGGCCTTAATGGTTCCTGGGTGCCTATAGGCCCGTTTTAGGGGGCCGTCTGCTTATCAGTGGAGCGGGCCCCGAGAGCTCTGTCAGAAAAGACGTCCGTGAGAGATCGGGGTGTCCCGGCTCATGTGGCATGCCCCGGAAATGCGCCCGGACGTGTCGTTGGTCACTTTGGTACTAAGAGGGATTTTTAGAGTCACATATTGGGCACCTTTTGGTGCTTCAGTGATCCGATGATGAATAGTGCCGCAGTGCCAGCTCCGCTGTTTTTGGGGTTCCTTGTTTGTCTGTTCTTCCGATGGCTCCCCTCTGCCTTTCTCGATGGACCATGCTTTTCTTCCGCAATCCATGACTCTGTGCCCGCCTATTTGCCTCCGTTTTCCCGATGGCAAATAGTGTCCCGAGCCTTCGTCGGAAGTCCTCCGTTGGAGCCGGTGGACCAAAATGGGGTGCTGACAGCTTGCCCCTCTTTGATTGCGTGCTCGACGAGAGGAGGTAACCAAAGATCATGAGAAGCACCCTTTTGGTCCCGGCGACCGCTTCTGTCGTCATTCTCCGTGGTAGCTCGGCCCTCCTGTCATAAGATAGTAGCATAATTGGGATTTGGAGGATGTGAAGTGGTGGGTGAAGGGCCGAAGCCGGTGGAAAGCAGTAAAGTGCGAGGCCGAAGCCGGTGGAAAGCAGTAAAGTGCGAGGCCGAAGCCCGTGGAAAGCAGTAAAGTGCGAGGCCGAAGCCCGTGGAAAGCAGTAAAGTGCCAGGCCGAAGCCCGTGGAAAGCAGTAAAGTGCCAGGCCGAAGCCCGTGGAAAGCAGTAAAGTGCCAGGCCGAAGCCCGTGGAAAGCAGTAAGTGCCAGGCCGAAGCCCGTGGAAAGCAGTAAAGTGCGAGGCCGAAGCCCGTGGAAAGCAGTAAACTTCGAGGCCGAAGCCCGTGGAAAGCAGTAAAGTGCGAGGCCGAAGCCCGTGTAAAGCAGTAAAGTGCGAGGCCGGAGCCCGTGGAAAGCAGTAAAGTGCTAGGCCGGAGCCCGTGGAAAGCAGTAAAGTGCCAGGCCGGAGCCCGTGGAAAGCAGTAAAGTGCCAGGTCGAAGCCCGTGGAAAGCAGTAAATGCCAGGCCGAAGCACGTGGAAAGCAGTAAAGTGCGAGGCCGAAGGCCGTGGAAAGCAGTAAAGTGCCAGGCCGAAGCCCGTGGAAAGCAGTAAAATGCCAGGCCGAAACTCGTGGAAAGCAGTAAAGTGCGAGGCCAAAGCCCGTGGAAAGCAGTAAAGTGCCAGGTCGGAGTCCGTGGAAAACAGTAAGGTGCGAGGCCGAAGCCCGTGGAAAGCAATAAAGTGCCAGGCCGAAGTCCGTGGAAAGCAGAGGCGGGGATCCGCGCTAGGTGGTATGTCGAAGGTGCCGATAGAGGCAAATTGTCCCGTCCCGAGTTGAGCTTATTATTTGTTGTTTCCTCGAGCCAGAGTCTAGAGAATTCTCTATAATGCCCTCCATTCGGTTCGCAGCTCCGATCTGTCGCATGAGCTAATCGCGTGTTCGTCAAGAAGGAGATGCCCCTTGGGATTCCCAATTGCGCCTGTGCACGGAGACAGGGAAACCTACAAAGGATATCAGTTGCGCTTAATCGGCGAGACGGGGGTGTATATAAGAAGAATCTATGTAAAGATGTGTCGGGGATTTGGTATTGGTGACCGTTGCAGGGTGGTCGTGTCCCTATTGGAGAATGGCTTTTTTCGGAACGGGTAGCTCGTGGAATATGTGTATAAAGGTAAAAGGAGGGATCTTATGGGATTCTCCAAGTCAAGGATACGTTGATTCGACCCCATTTCGAAGCGGGTCTCGAGCCTGGAGAGTCGAAGAGAGTTTGCTTGCGTCGGAGTATGCCGAGCCACTACTCGGTGTAGCTTCACGGGGGAAGTGTCGCTTTTCTTTCGTGGTCGAGCCGACATTGTCCCCTAACTTTTGCCTAGGCCGCGAGATGCGTGATAGCCTAGCGGGGTATTTTATTTGATTTTTCTCACACGGATGCTCACCTTTTGCTACGATCCCCCACGTTTGGGTGGGATCGCACCCCTCGGGTCCTCTAATTTTTGCCTAGGCCGCCTCGAAGAGGTTTTCAACCTAGCGAGGAAGTGACTTGTGCTCTCCTTTTGCTGCGACTCCCCTTTGCGGGATTTTAAGTCGTGCCACTCGTTCCCTAGCTTTTGCCTAGGCCGCCTCGAAGAGGTTTTCGACCTAGCGGGAAAATTTATTTTTTTCTCTCAAGAAAGCTTAGTATTGTACAAAAGGTGGGAATTGACGCTCGTTCATGAGAACAGAAATGTCTTACAATAAAAATAGGCGCGGAGCCCGGCAAATAAAGAATGTACAAGTGCTCATGGATAATACTTCTTGATGGCGTCAGCGTTGACGGGAAGGGCAATTTCAGTGCCGTCCATATCGCTCAAAATGACCGCTCCTCCGGAGAAAACCTCTTTGATGACGAAGGGGCCGTCGTATTTATACGAGAACTTCCCTCGAGAGTCCGGCGTGACGTGTAGGACTTTCCTCAAAACGAGGTCACTGGGGCTGAAATCGCGGTGGCGGACTCTTGCGTTGAAAACTCGAGCCATTCTTTGCTGGTAGCACTGTCCATGGCATAGCGCTTTCAGCCTCTTTTCATCAATGAAGTTCAACTGTTCGTACTGTTGTTTCGCCCATTCTGCTTCTTCAAGTTCAGTCTCGGCAAGAATCCTCATGGAAGGGATCTCTACTTCGATTGGGAGGACGGCCTCCATGCCATAGACTAGGGAGTACGGGGTTGCCCCGGTTGAAGTCCGTATGGATGTCCGGTACGCCAAGAGTGCATAGGGGAGCATCTCGTGCCAATCCTTATAGTTCACCGTCATTTTTTCGATGATCTTCTTGATATTCTTATTCGCCGCTTCCACCGCGCCATTCATTTGGGGACGGTACGGGGTGGAGTTGCGGTGTCGGATTTTGAATTGTGCACAAAGCTCATCGATGACCTTGTTGTTCAGGTTCTTGGCATTGTCCGTGATGATTGTCGCAGGAACCCCGTACCGGGCGATGACGTCGCGTCTGAGAAAACGGGCCACGGCTTTTGCGGTGACTGACGCAAGAGTGATGGCCTCGATCCATTTGGTGAAGTAATCGATTGCCACCAAAATGAACATATGCCCGTTAGACGCTTTGGGGTTGATTGGGCCAATCACATCCATACCCCACATCGAAAAAGGCCATGGTGCCGTCATGGGGCGCAGTTTGTTGGGCGGCGCTTTGATCTGATCGGTGAAAACTTGACATCGGTGGCAATGTCTGACATGCTTCACACAATCAGTCTCCATGGTGGACCAGTAATAGCCTAGGTGCATAATCTTCTTAGCAAGCATGAGACCGTTCATATGGGGTCCACAGTTTCCCCCGTGCACTTCCTCCATGAGACGTCATGATTCGTGTTCATCGATGCACCGGAGGAGTGTGGAGTCGAAGGAGCGGCGGTAGAGTATCTCGCCTCAAAAAATAGTGTATCGCGAGGCATCTGAGAGTCTTTCGATCGCGGCGATCGGCGAATTGGGGGTATTGGCCGGTTCGTAGAAGGTTCTTAATGTCTTCGTACCACGGCTTTGCCTCGGACGCTTCGATTGAATTGCAGTGTGCTGGTCTTTCGGCTATCTCAATCTCGAGGGGCTCGATAAGGTTTTCCTTCGTGATGCTCACCATGGAGGCGAGCGTTGCAAGCGCATCTGCGAATTGATTTGTCACGCGTGGGGTATAGGTGAACGAGATGTCTTCGAAGTTCTCGGTTAACTTCTCGAGATACTCGTGGTATGGCACTAACTTCGCATCTTTTGTCTTCCACTGCCCCAATGTTTGGAAGATGGTGAGCATAGAGTCACCGAACACTTCTAGCTCTTTTACCTTGAAATCGATTGCCGCTTGTAGGCCGAGGATACATGCCTCGTATTCGGCCACATTATTGGTGCACGGGAAGTCGATCTTTGCCGCTACCGGGTAATAGCGTCCGTCCGGGGATATCAGTACTGCATCGATGCCTGATCCCGTGGAATTGACGGCACCGTCGAAGTACATCTTCCACCCCGGTTTCTCTCCCTCGTCGTCTACTTGGAGAATCCCCTCATCCGGGAAGTCGGGATTAATCGGTGTGCGGTCTTCAATTGGGAATTCTGCCAAATGATCTGCGATCGCCTGCCCCTTGATCGAAGTGCGGGACACGTACTCGATATCATACTCTGTCACCTGACAACGCCATTTGGCGAGGTTCCGCGTGGAGGAGGGGCTGTCGAGTAAATACTTCAAGGGGTCTGCCTTTGACAGCAAGTGGATCGTGTGATAAAGTGTGTATTGTCGGAGCCTCTGCATGACCCACACCAATGCACAACACATCTTCTCGATTTCCGGATAATTGGACTCTCCATCAGTGAACTTTTTGCTCAAATAATAGATCGCGCGCTCCGTGCGTGTGGACTCCTCCTCCTGCCTCAACATGCATCCTAATGATTGTCGGCGTACAGTTAGGTAAAGTACGAGGGGACGGCCTGGTGTAGGCGGGACCAATACCGGCGGTCGGACCAGATATGCCTTGATGGTGTCGAAGGCCTTCTGACATTCTTCGTCCCATTCGATCGCCGCGTTCTTGCGGAGCAAGCGAAAGAGTGGTTGACATTTGTCTATCAGGTTTGCAATGAATCGTGCGATGTAGTTCAATCGTCCTAGGAAGCCTCGTACTTCGCGGACCGATGACGGCGGAGGAAGCTCTTTGATCGCCTTGACTTTATCAGGATCTACCTCGATGCCGCGCTCGCTGACCACGAATCCTAGTAGTTTTCCTGATCGAGCGCCGAACGTGCATTTTGCCGGATTAAGCCGAAGTTTGTACTCTTTCAAGCGGTCGAAGAGACGCTTCAAATTAACGAGGTGATCTTCTCCTTCTTTGGACTTGGCAATCATGTCGTCGACATAGACCTCGACTTCTTTGTGCATCATATCGTGGAACAATGTAACCATAGCCCTCTGATAAGTTGCGCCGGCGTTCTTGAGGCCGAAAGGCATGACGCGGTAACAAAAGGTTCCCCACATCACAGTGAATGTCGTCTTGATCTTGTCTTCCTTGGCCATCCGAATTTGGTTGTATCCGGAGAAGCCATCCATGAAAGAAAACTGGGCGTGACGCGCCATGTTATCGACTAGTATGTCGATGTGGGGCAAGGGAAAATTGTCTTTGGGGCTAGCCTTATTGAGGTCTCGGTAGTCGACGCAGACTCGAACCCTTCCGTCTTTCTTTTCCACCGGCACAATGTTCGCCACCCACTCGGAATAGTTACAGACTTCGGGAAAGCCTGCGTTGATCTGCTTGACAACCTCCTCCTTGATGCGGAGAAGGAGGCTTGCCCGTTGCTGTCGCAATTGTTGCCGTTTGGGCGGGAACTTCTCAGTGTCTAACGGGAGGAAGTGCTTTACTATTGACGGGTCTAGACCCGGCATGTCGGCATAAGACCAGGCGAAAACTTCTTGATACCTGGTCAGGAAATCGATCATTCGGGCCCATTACGTTGGGTCGAGGCTCGTGCCGATCTTTAGGATGCGAGGCTCCTCTTTAGTGCCCACGTTAATCTCTTCCGTCGGCTCGAGCGAGGTGAGCTGGCGATCCTCGAGGCGGCGCAAACTCTCTTCTATCTCGGGCACTAGACTGTCTTCGTCGAGCCCTTCCCCGAAGTATATGGGTCCAGGCTCTCCGAGACATTCTTCGGGTGGGTTCGAATCAACGTGTCGAAGATTTGGATTCGAGTGGAGCCTGGAGAATTGAAAGAATCGTCTTAGAAAATTTAGAACGGTGTGAACAAAAGAGTAGGGAAGAGAGAATGGAATAGACAATGATTTAAAAAATGCATATAGGGAATTCATTGATAGAGTGGATCGTGAAGCCATAACAGAGTTCCCTCTTCCGTCGTGTGGCCTACGGCTACGCCGACACGCGGGAAACATCTTGTACATAGATAAATCTTACACATCGGCGATCACAGCCGAAAAGCGCAAGACTGAGGTCCAGTTGTTAAGCTCCTCGTTTTCCTGCGCCGGGCGAATGTGAACCCCTGAAGGAATCTCCTCGGTGACGGCATACACGGTTGGCGAAGCGTCAGGCGTGTTATCGGAATCCGAGGAAGGGCCGTCAGACGTGCTCCCGATGATGAGTGGAGGCCTGGGGAAGAAGTGGGGTAGCGGGGGGACTGGAATGCCCCTGTTGAGCCTACCATAGTGCGTAGCGAGGCGATGGAGATGGTTGCCCCGGCGGGCCTCAATAATTTCTTGGCAGGAGGGGCGAAAGCCAAGTCCCCTCCTATGCTTATACTCTTCAACTTCAATGGGGCGGCTGATTCCTTGCTCGCCTAAGACCGGTGCCGGGGATGTAATTGTGGCGCAAAAGGACCTTCCCTATCATGCGGTCGGCGCGGAACGGTCCGACCTCTCCGTAATCCCGAATGACGGATATGGTCTCGAAGGAGTGGAAGGGCAAGTTTTCGTCGTTTCCGACGCTGATGTAGGGAACTGCCGTCTCTTTGTAGATGGCGTAATCTTCCTCCCCTTTGACCGTGATGATCCTCTCCTCGACGATGAATTTCAACTTCTGATGTAGTGAGGATGGAATGGCGCCGGCCAAGTGGATCCAAGGCCTTCCGAGTAGTAGGCTGAAGGAGTTCGGGATATCCAACACTTGGAATGTGACGCTGAAGGAGCATGGGCCGATATCTATGAGGAGGTTGATTTCTCCGTTCACCTCTCTCCGTGAGCCATTAAAAGCTCGGACCGCTGTTTTGCTGGGACGGACGCAGTTGAGATCCACGTTCATTTGTTTCAAAGTGGTCACCGGGCACACGTTGAGCGCAAAGCCGTTGTCAATCATGACTTGGCCAACGATATGGTTGTTGCACTTGCAGACAATGTGCAGTGCCCGGGAATGCGCGCATCCTTTAGAGGGGAGCTCATCGTCTGAAAACGAGATGGTATTGGAGAAGATGGAATTGATGGTTTCCTCTATCCGGTCCGGGGGCGTCCCTTTGGGGACTTGCGCAGCCGTCAGGACCCACAGGAGGGCCTCCCTATGGGGTTCCGAATTGAGGAGGAGGGCTAGTAGTGAGATGTGGGCTGGAGATTTGGCCATCTGCTCCACCACCTTGTATTCACTCGCCTTGATGATCTTCATGAAGGCTTCGGCCTCCTCTTCAGTCACTTTCTTGGGCGGAGTAGGCTGGGCCCTGAGCATTGCCTCTACCTCGGCTGCGGGTGCCTTCCCTTTGTCCGTGGTTGCCGGGTTCTCATATAGCCGTCCCGAGCGGGTTACGCCCATGACGTTGAACTGTTGTTCGAGGTTCCCGACACCTTCTTCATAGGTCCAGGGGACCCTGTCATCGGAGTATGGCTCTCGGACGGGGATGTTTATGACGAAAGGAGCAGGGGGTGCACCAATTCCCGCGAACCCGACCGTAGCTTCCGTGGGGACGTATTCAATCACGAAGGGGGAGGGATCACCCCGTTCGCCTTCGCCCTCCCTTGATGTGCATACGGTGATCATGTTGATGGAGGGCCCCTGAGCCGGTCCATGGTCGGGGAGAGGATTAGCCTGTACATTCGGAGACCTTACAGCATTGAATACGAGCTCCTTCGAATCAATCATTTCCTAGATCCTCTCCCTTAACTTCCAGCAATTGTCTAGGGTGTGCCCTGGTGCCCCTCGGTGGTACTCGCATTGCTTGCTCTGATCTTGGATGGTTGGATCGAAGCTCGGGCCGGGTGTCGTTGTCCCGATCTTGTCAGGAATTTGCCAGTAAATGTGGGAAAGTGGGACCGGCAGGGCCGGGTATTGTCTGCGGGGTCGCAGTTGCGCTGCACCGCCCTGTTGAACTTGCGGGGGCGGGACTCGTTGTGTCGGCTGAGGAGTCCTAGGAGCCGGGGGTTGGTATTGAGGGGCTTGGGATGGAGTAGGGGCATAATGGTGGATGACGGGCGACGGCACCGTAGGTGGGGGTGGAGGCGGTAGTGCGGAATAGTAGATTGGTTGGGTAGGGGGTTGAGGCCGATATTGAGGTGCATGCAGGGCGTAGGAGGGAGCTACGGGAGGCGCCGCCGTGAAGTTCATCGAATACTGCTGGGAGGCCTGTTGCGCCGTGTTGACGGCGTTCACTGAAACTTCCTTCCCCCTCCTCCCGCCGGAAGATGACGATGTCGCAGGGACCTTCTTCGATGACTTCTCTCCTTTACTGACGGGGCCTTCCATCCTGCTGTCAGTACCCCATTTTGGCTCGCCATTCCAAACAACGATATTAGCAATGATCCAAGCCACGACTTGAGCAGAATACAGAAAACTGCTCGGCAGAGCAAGAAATCACTATTCATCCTCAAGTCGGCAAAATTGAGCAAATGACCCATGGATGCGATAGAAGGACTCCAGGGGTCACCAAAAGGCAACAGAGCGACCAGAGAGCTCAACAATGTCCAAAACCGGCATTTTCAATATATCACACGGACGATACTATTTTCCGATAGTTCGCTCGGTCGTCGGAAAATAGCCAATGTTGGACTCCAAAAATCCACTTCAATGCCAAATAGATGAAAAGTGTCCTCAAAGGCATTTTGCAAATCATC
The DNA here is from genome assembly GCF_007655135.1 of Punica granatum. Classification (NCBI taxonomy): domain Eukaryota; kingdom Viridiplantae; phylum Streptophyta; class Magnoliopsida; order Myrtales; family Lythraceae; genus Punica; species Punica granatum. Next base: position 21,532,491 of record NC_045129.1, on the reverse strand, counting down.
TGCTCTATACAGAACAACTTTCTGTATACAGACAACTTTTCAGTGGAAGTCCAAAAATGCCGGTTTCCTGGAGAAAAGTTAATTCCAAATATCAGACGCGGCCATGCCCCGCCAGCACACAGAGCATGAACAATGATTCAGATTGTCTCTTGGAAGTCGCACAGACACTTCAAATGACTTCCGAGCGGCAAAACAAGCATACCCTTCTTCAGAATAGCATAGCCGGAGACTGGTTTGATGGAATTACGGCATACAAAGTTCATACCGCATTGCCCTAAAAACTCTAGCGGACATTCGCAATTGGGCAAAACAGACAGCGAAACGCTTATCAGTTTCCCGAGTAACCTCCGAGGAGCGGAAATGGCCATTTTCAGTGGAAATGTATATCCGGAGGTTCTTTTCACGGAAACTTGATGTCGATTGTCTACCCTACATCATGTTAGCCTTCTCAAGGCTCAACGTGGAATCGTCGGAATAAACCACACGACTCATCTAGACCTCCCGAGCAATGCTTTAGAGGTCTCAGATACACTTTTCAAGTCCTTGGAGGTCTGACCATGACAAACAGAGATTACAGTAATCTCCGGAGTACCCAAGCAACTCAGAAGTCATCCTGAGAAATCCAGTTTCGGCCTCCTAGGACGTCTCCGGCCCCACGTTAGCATTATCGGCTCAAGGGATGATTGTTCACGTTGTCTGACAACTTATGTCAAAATGACCAACGTGAGATGCAGATACGAGATATGCTGTTAGAAGCGGACAACTTCGCCCTGGTCACTTGCAACGAGCAAAACCGGCTTCCGAGCCTCACACACATCCGGGACATTTCTCTATGAAAAATGTCAATCTCGGGCTCATTAACTCCGTTTTCACGCGTATATCGACAATTCGACGTTCAATTAGAACCACGAACTTCGAATACGCAACCAATCGAGACCCGAGTCTTTTCCCCGGTTTCTCCTCATGAGCCGTGGGACCCACGGGCTGCCCAAGGGCAACCGCCCTTTGCCCCCAAACTTTCGGCCTTTTCCTCTTCCTCTCTTGCCCTCACCTAGCCCAAAATATCTTTGGTCTTTCTAGTCAACACTCAAGCCATTAACTCCACCTCCATTGATGCTTCTTGGCTCTTCCTCATCAAGATACATGGAGGACATTCATCCTCATCTCCATTAGGGCAGCCGACTTTTGTTAATGAGGCCCTTAATGGTGCTTTGTTTTGCTTAATTGCTCATTAGCTTCACATATATATTGCATACTTGTCATTAAGTTAATCATTCATGAAGCACACATGATCTTGCTAGTTTCTCCCTCTAGAAAATGCTCTCAACTTCTTAGGAACCAGCAGCAAGCAAATAACTTGATGAAAACCGAAAACCAAGCCAAATATCCTTAGAGTTTAGGTCGGGATCCATAGCGGGCACTATTCCGACTTATATCCAAAATTCCTCAAACTTCATGGACGACATGTTTCGGACCCAAGGATTCCATTTCTGAACCCAGTTTTTTAGTTTGAAGTCATTTGCTGATTGTTTTGGGTCGTTTTAATCATTTCGGGTGAAGTTGGAGCTCTCGGGTGAATAGTGACGCGTCACCAGCGCCACCAGCGCCCGTCACCGAGCACCCCAGCGTCCGTCATCGAGCACGCCCGTGCTTGTCACCAGCGCCCGTCACCAAGCACCCCAGCGTCCGTCATCGAGCACGTCCGTGCCTGTCACCAGCACCCGTCACCAGCGCCACCAGCGCCCGTCACCGAGCGCCCCAGCGTCCGTCATCGAGCACGCCCGTGCTTGTCACCAGCGCCCGTCACCAAGCACCCCAGCGTCCGTCATCGAGCACGTTCGTGCCTGTCACCAGCACCCGTCACCAGCGCCCGTCACCGAGCACCCCAGCGTCCGTCATCGAGCACGCCCGTGCTTGTTACCAGCGTCCGTCATCGAGCACGTCCGTGCCTGTCACCAGCACCCGTCACCAGCGCCACCAGCGCCCGTCACCGAGCGCCCCAGCGTCCGTCATCGAGCACGCCCGTGCTTGTCACCAGCGCCCGTCACCAAGCACCCCAGCGTCCGTCATCGAGCACGTTCGTGCCTGTCACCAGCACCCGTCACCAGCGCCCGTCACCGAGCACCCCAGCGTCCGTCATCGAGCACGCCCGTGCTTGTTACCAGCGTCCGTCATCGAGCACGTCCGTGCCTGTCACCAGCACCCGTCACCAGCGCCACCAGCGCCCGTCACCGAGCGCCCCAGCGTCCGTCATCGAGCACGCCCGTGCTTGTCACCAGCGCCCGTCACCAAGCACCCCAGCGTCCGTCATCGAGCACGTTCGTGCCTGTCACCAGCACCCGTCACCAGCGCCCGTCACCGAGCACCCCAGCGTCCGTCATCGAGCACGCCCGTGCTTGTTACCAGCGTCCGTCATCGAGCACGTCCGTGCCTGTCACCAGCACCCGTCACCAGCGCCCGTCACCGAGCACCCTAGCGTCCGTCATCGAGCACGCCCGTGCCTGTCACCAGCACCCGTCACCAGCGCCACCAGTGCCCGTCACCGAGCACCCCAACGTCCGTCATCGAGCACGCCCGTGCTTGTCACCAGCGCCCATCACCGAGCACCCCAGCGTCCGTCATCAAGCACGCCCGTGCCTGTCACCAGCGCCACCAGCGCCCGTCACCAGCGTCGCCAGCTTTCGTCACCAGCGCCACCAGCGCCCGTCACCAGCATCACCAGCGCCTGTCATCGTGCCTGCCGTCACCCGTCATCGTGCCCGACGCCCGTCACCGTGCTTGACCGTGCTCGTGCACGCCCACCCTTGCACCCAAATACTCTTTCAAGGGTTCCACCGAGTCACCCGACTCTCAAACACTTCCCCGACTCTTTCCTCGTATCCTGAGGTTAGGTAAAACATTCTTGACCTAGAGGAGTCAGGGCTTTTCATATTTTTGCATGGCTATGGAGTATTATGGTGTTTCATTCATGTTTAACTTGCAAGATCCAATTTTTATGCAATTTTATGTTATATTATGCATGTGCACTACCTCATGACTTGCTAGCATGTCGGAAAAGGGCTTGGATCGTCGTAAAGAAGACTATCCCGACTCGACTATGGCCAACTAACTCTCGGCCAAGTCTCTAAATGAGAGGGTTCAGACTTAAATTGCTCTTTCCGGGTTAAGATCGGTCTCCTTAGCCGATCCAAGTTAGTTTCCGAGCTTGTTTTATCGTTATTGCACGCATGAAGCCGGTGTTATTTTATCCTTTCCTTAACTAACACGTTTGTAAATGTTTGTATGTTTAAATGAGCTAAACAAATCGTGATAACACCGGCTTTTTGTTAAAAAGGAGTGTTATTTATCACGGTTGATGTTTGAGCATCCGAAAAATAATTAAACCACGACTAGGAAATCATTTGTGACTCGGATAGAGCCATGAGAACCTTCGGCCACCTTTCATAAGATGAAGCCGAGGGCTTCTTGGCCTTCCTTGGGTCAAGAATGATTTCCTTATCTTAAGTTTAATTTGTTTATCGGACGGTGTGAATTTTTTAACTTCAATGTCTTTACGATTCCTATGTTAAAGTATCGTTTAAAGACTCTTTTAAAATAAACATGCATGGATTCATGTATCGAGGACTCATTTGGATCCATTCGGTTATAAGGATATTGTCGATTATTCAACTGAATTATCCTTGATCGTTATGGATTCATTTTGGTCGTCGAAACACGAATCGTTTTCCTAATTAATGCATTCGGCTATAACCCTTAAGCATTAATTCCACAAATGGGTTAATCGGGACGCCCACATGATTAAACCCACTTCACACTGATAAAGTTTACACAAATTGGCCGTTAACTGATAACTCGCGTCGACGAGTCGTCAAATGACGTTGATGCCCTTTTCAAACTTATCAATTTCAAAACCCGAAACGCGCGGTCCGATGTAGTATGAACGTCTGAAAAGGGCTTATGTGTCTCAACTTGAGTTTTTACCTGATTCCAGGTAGCTTAGGTCACGATACATAAGATCTTTCTAGATCACTTCCGGGCAGATCGACCGGTTCCTTGGCTTTTTCGAGGTTCTTGCACAACTCTGGACGATCTAGGGATTTGGTTGACACCGGCTACAGGCTGAGGTAGCCCGCACTACGATGTTTCCCCTTTTCTGAAAACAATTTTCAAATAAAGGGAAAAAATCGTCTTTTCACAATTCAGCGACACTCTTAGGGTTAGCATGACAGAAACACTACAGTACGGGATAAGAACGGGATACCTGTTCAGGTGCAGGTTCATCTGCATAGCCTTTTCCTATCTAACTGATGAGTTTCTATCATCCTAACATAGACTCGGGTAACTAGAACGGTTATCTCTGTCAGAAAACATGCAAAAATGCTGATTAACCTTTCACTCGACCTAACCAAACACTAGATAAGGGTTAGGAGGAATTCTAGATTCCAAATCTAGAGTCAAAACACGAGTTTGGTTAATTCAGTGGTAATTCAGTGTCACAATACGGAACAACTGTAAAAGCAATCCACACACCTGAGATTTGACTATCTTTGTCAAGTTCTCAAAACAAAGCCGAATGCTAAAACATTAGCACATGTTTGATTGTTTAGCATATGGCATTTGCTTGCAAAAACACCCCTGGGTTAATAATCTGTTAATTCACGTAAACACGACAATAACAAACACTTTGTCTGTTATTAACATGTTGCGTGTTATCTTTCCGCACCTGTTTGCCATGCGGGTCGAGCCTGATCCCTAGGCCGAATAATATTAGGGTTCAACGCTCTAATCATCGAGCACAGGGTCCAACACCCTAATCAACACTCACAGGGTCCAACGCCCTATTCAGCGAGAGCGTCCCTTGAATTTCAGTTTTTCGGTCTTTTCCCTAAACTCACGGTGAGTTAGAGTGGAATAATAACCGAACGCAAAACGACTGGAATTCAACCCTTTTGTAATTTGTATTTATTGTTTTCGAGAGCATTGTAAGGATTTCATTTTGTACTTTTATTCTGTAAGAATTCCAGTCGGTGAGCGAACGGTCCGAGAGTCGAATTAATCGAATCGGTCTAATACTTGCCCAGATACAAGTAAATCCAAGAACTCGTGGTTCTGGTTCACGCAGGGATTCAACCTCCATGGTTCGATGAACTATAACACAAGATTGTGAACCAACTCCCCGACATACGAGTTTACTTCTCTCTCGGCTTCTCAACCGACATCGTTTGGTTCACCGAATCTCCGGTGTCAAAACGTGCGAGCCGAGTGCAGCTTAATTCATGCGGTAAATCATAAAACATGCAAGCCTAGCAAACCAGAGTACCGAAAGGGTGTGCGGGATATAGGCCCGCACATAACATGAACCCCCGAACACGGATTTTCCGGTTTCGCACAGACCAATGACTTAACAACAAACTAGGTGTTCCATACCCCTAGACCCGGGTAACTTATCCGCCCTCGACCTTCGGGTTGTAAAGTGATAAGTGACGACTCCTTCTCTCACGCGTGTCCGTCACGCGTCCCCACGGGAAGGTGGACACCCCCCAAGCCGCGCGATCCAAAAGCGCGCAATGCGGGCCCCGACGAGAGTCCACATTCGGGGCCGTACAGCTTGGCGACTCCACTGGAGACAAACTTAATGGGTTTAGGCTCGATTCGTTTGCTTGCTTGCATGTTCATTTACCGCTTCCTGCAATTTTCTGCTTATCTACTTTATGCACCTTTACTTTCTGCACTTGCATTGCATCATTCTAGCGGATTTAGGTACCTCGCCTGAAATCCCACGGGCGCCGATTTAGGAAGCTAGGTTAGTCAGAGGTTCCGAGTAAGGGAACGGATCGAGTCGGCTCCGCCACCGAACCGGCCCCCAAAGATCCTCGCTCAATTTCAAGGAATTGACACCCCTGAATCGGGAGCCCCCATCCCTAGTTAGTGGTTTTCCCAGTAGAACATTGAAACCATGCATAAACAGGGTCTGTCATGCTGGACCAAAAATAACCTTCACGCCGCCAACCGACCCAAAAGTTGAGTCTTTGAGTCGGCTCGTAGTTTTTCTTTTAGGCGAGCCTTTTGTTGTTTTCACTAAAGGAGTGTTGTATATTGTAAAGAACTCGTGCTATAATTTATTTTCTGCACCTGCATGCATATTTTCAAAACAAACTAGGACATTGCATCAGTTTGTTTATAAACATTAAACCAACATTTTCTCCATTTAGGTAAGAATGGATCGCTCGCGTCCCTGTCCTAGGCTTGATATCATCATCACACCATCTGCGAACATTACTCGCCTTTGGAACACATTCCGCCCAGTGGACCGTGCATTCCTCCGGCTCATCATAGGAGACCTACCATTACTCGCCGATTCTCCCGTTGATTGGACCCTACTCAGAACTGCCATTAGTTTTTGGGACACTCAGCGAGCCGTTTTCAGCTTTCATGGGACAGAGTTAGCCCCTACAGTAGAAGAATATGCGACACTCCTTCAGCGGTCTACACCGATTCATGACATCGTGGTGCCTAACCAGTTTGCCACGATACAGAACAGACTAGCCATCCTTTTAGGTCTTCGCAACGAAGAAGTTCATTGCGAGCTTCAGTATGGAGGGGAGCACAGCATTAGGACTACATGGCTCATAGATTTCATACAGGCCCGTGCTCTGAATGCCACGGGAGAGTCCTATCAGCGTGACGCTTGTCACGGGTTTCTTTTGCTCATCTTCGGGACTATGCTATTCCCATACTCGTCGAACCTCACAGACGAGGCACTTGCTCAGGTCATCCTCCAAGTGGTAGGAGGCCATAGTTATGTGGAAGCCGTTTTGGCTGAGACCATTCGGTCTCTTGACTATGTACAAGAGAATCGACGGGGCAGGATGAGAGGATCCCCACATCTGCTTCAGATTTGGCTTCTAGCACATATCATACCGTTCGGCTTATCCCATCCTTTTTCATGTATCACCGACGAGCGATCACTCATTGCTCGTTTACTTCATGTGTTTCGACCCTCCGACCGTAACTACACCGACTGGATGCGGTTTATGGAAAAACTCTCCCCAGCACAGTTTTTATGGACTACACGTTGGAATCCTGGCGGTCCTATGATCATTGGATGTCCTTCAGTTATAGGACTTCCCTTAATCAGTCATTTAGGGAGCACACTTATCTTTCCAGCCCGAGTCATCAGACAACTCGGTGGGCTACAAGATATTCCTATAGAGGCAGATCGCACTTCACACCGTTTCAAGTGGGCAAACACCACAATTTCACTCCCGGATAGGATTCTACGGGTTAGAGAGGTCCGACGCTTATGGAGCACGCGCATCGTCCAGGAACTGTACTTCCCAGAGCATCCCACTGACGAGGAGCGAGCTTTCTCAGCTTCAGCAGCGTATGTGATGCAGTTCCATCCGTATGGATTCGTACCTGTTCGTCGGCTACGCATGCCACAGATGCTGCAGACATCGCAGGCAGACATTCCAGATGCAGAGAGCTCAGTCCAAGGAGCCGTGCGCCCAGAGTTGCAGGTTATTAGGGCAGAGCAAGATCGTCTTCGCTGTGAGCTAGTGGATATTCGTGCAGAACTCACCGACCACAGAGAACTTCAGAGCGAGTTAACTCAAACTCGTGCACGCGTAGTGAGCCAAGACAGGGAGATAGCGCGTTTGAGCGCTACGTTGGATCGGGCGCAGGCAAGAGCGCGCAGGATCTCCCATCCTTGAGCTCAGTTGCTGAGCGTTTTTGCCTGTACAGAACCCGCGTAGCGCTCACTCAGCTACGGGTCGTAACAGTTGTCGGTTTAATGTTTATGTTTCCTTTCGAACAGACTGCCTTTGTAAATTATGAAACGTGAATCAAACTGATGTAATGGCATTAGTGTTTTTAAACTCATACATCTCATGCATTCATATATTGTCATTTACATTTCGAAGATGGTCAACACACAACAATTACACTTATACACTTACACATACATAGGTACTAACAACTGGCGTCGCATCGATATCCTACTCAGGCACGCGGAAGAATGGCCGAAGAGCAACAACCCGTTATCTCGGAGCAAGACGCGCCACCGATGCCTGTACAGTCCCTTCCGGAAGACACACGCGTGATGTCATCTCCAGCATCTACAGCGTATTCCGGCGCTCTTCCAACGCACTTCCCTTCTCCTGCACAGGCGTCATCCAATGTTGTCGATCCCATGCGTTTTGCTGCACTCAAAGGGATGGTTAATCAGTTGGCTGCCAACATGAATACCAATATGACAAAGCTCATGGCTATGCTTCGGGATCAAAACTGAGCTTCCTCGAGCCACACTCCGCCTCCTGAACGCAGGACAACTGTTCACCGGAACTCGATCGACCCTCCTATTTATGTGAAGGATAGCGAAGATATGTCTTTTCCAGCAATGACATATGTGCCGACAGTCAGCCCAGTCAGTGATCCTATGCCACCAGCACCGGCTCCTACATCAGTGCCGTTTCCACCCGCGGCATTCCTATCAACAGATCCCGCGATGCTCACTTTGCCGCCGCTCACCATACCTACTCAATCTCCAATTTACACCGTTCCACCACGGACGGTTCCTCCAGTCGCGATCACACAAATCCCTGCTCCCACTGCGGAACCTTTTTCCTTCCAAGCTCCACAAGCCCAAATGAGCTTCTCCTACCAAACTCCACCGCCTCTAAATATTCCCCCACTGAGCCAGGCACGCCTACTCATGCCGCACTTGCAGTTCTACTGACGAACATTCCTCCTGATAATGAACAGGAGAAAAGAATGAAGAGAATGGAGGAAACCATTCGAACCCTCCAAGTAGGCACGTCCCGTCCTGACTCCGGTGACAGTGACTGGAATCTCTTTCCGGGCATGTTGTTGCCCCCTAAGATCAAGATTCCAGATTTTAAGAGGTACGATGGGACCAAAGACCCTCGGCATCATCTCCGTCACTATCATAGCAAAATGCTTTCGTATTGGGATTACGAGGAATTTGTCATCCAGACTTTCCAAGACAGTCTTACGGGATCAGCGCTAGATTGGTTTATGACCCTGAAAGCCGGCGACATCCCTACATGGACAGATCTTTCTCAGAAATTCCTCGACCAGTACCGATTCTGTGCAGAGACACCTCCTACTCTTCTTGATCTTAGCATGACAGAGATGAGAGAAAGTCAAACTTTCGAAGCATACGCAACGGAATGGAGAGGAAAAGCGACAAAGCACATTCCACCAATCACTGAGCGACAGCAAGTTCAACTGTTTCATTCTACGCTCAGAGGCGCATATTACTCACATCTCCTGGCTCATACTTCCTCTTTCTCAGACCTGATTGAGGCAGGAAAGAAGTTGGATATGGGTGTTAAGCTAGGAAGAATTGAAGGCCCGTCAAGGAAGAAGGACGGAGAGACACCGAAGAAACAAACTGCCGGAATATCCAGAAGAGGCAAAGACGCAACTATTGGCATCGTCAATTCTGGACATCAAGCTCCACAGCCAATGTCGATGGACTACACCCCTGCATTACCGACTTCTCAGGCATACGCGCATCCCGTGCAGTATGTGCAACCTCATCAAACGCCGCAAGCTTATTTCTCAACCCCGCCCACTGTCATCCAGTCGCAACCTTCGCAACCGTACCCTCCTATTCAAGTTCAACAAGCTAGACCCCCGGCTTCGAGACCTCCTCAGCCGGCTCAACGTGTTCCAGCTCCTAGAACTCAACACGACAGTGCTGCTCAACCGCGTTCACGCAAGCAATACACCAATTTACCAGCCCCCCTCTCACATATTCAGACAGCTCCTTGCAGGCGACAAGATCAAAACAGAAGCACCAGGTCCCCGTTTCGATCCGTCCATGCATAACCAAAATCTTCGCTGTGAATTTCATCAGGGTGCTCCTGGTCACACTCTGGATACTTGTTGGAGACTCCGGGATAAAATCTAGGAGATGATTGATGCAAGACAAATCTCCTTTAACGAGGTGAAGCCGCCGAATGTCCGTGCAAATCCTCTTTCTGATCATGGATCAGGTTCAGGACCTTCTGTGAACATGATTAGCATTGCTGCTATTGAGGAGGAAGAAGACGCGCAAAAGGCCTCAACTCCATTTGCCATTAACTATGCTCTAGTAGAAGTCGCATTCGCTCCCGTCCCGTTCGTTATAGAAGTTCATGCAAAGGAGCCTTATCACGGTAGTCGAGTTCCCTGGACATATGAGAGCGAGGTTGCCAGTGCAGAACTGGAAATGAGCGCGATGGGAATCACGCGTTCAAGACGGGTTTATCAGGGTCCAGAGCCTGTTGACAAAGGAAAGGCTCCCGCTACTGAGTTCTCAACCGTTCCAAAAGCCGTGTCACTCTCTACAAAGAAGGTCACCGATCAAGAAGCCGAAGATTCATGAAGGTGATCAAAGCAAGCGAATACAAAGTGGTCGAGCAAATGAGCAAGTCACCAGCTCATATATCGCTGCTCGCATTGCTTTTGAACTCCGAACCTCATCGGAACGCTTTGCTGAAAGTTCTCACTGCGGCACAAGTCCCGAAAGATACTACACCGGATAGAATCGAGGAGACGGTGAACTCTATTTTCTCGAATCAGATTTCCTTTTCAGAAGACGAAATTCCCTCGGAAGGACAAGGACACTTGCAGGCATTGCATATAGTTTGCAAGTGCAACAACCACGTCGTTGGTCGAGTCATGATCGACAACGGCTCTGCTCTTAACGTTTGCCCCGTCTCCACGTTGAAACAGATGAACGTGGACATGAGTCGCATTCGTGCAAGCAAGACCACCGTTCGAGCCTTTGACGGCTCTAAGAGAGTGGTGAACGGTGAAATTGATCTCCTAATTGATGTGGGTCCTTGCTCATTCTCTATTACCTTCCAGATCCTTGAAATACCCAATGCTTTTAGTCTCCTACTTGGAAGGCCATGGATTCACGCCGCCGGCGCCGTTCCTTCATCATTGCACCAGAAGTTGAAATTCTTTGCTGAAGGCAAACTCATCACTGTCAACGGCGAGGAAGATTATGCAGTCTATAAGGAAACGGCCATCCCTTATATCAGCATTGGAGAAGATCAGAATCTCCCCTTCCATTCTTTCGACATGATCTCCGTAATTCGAGACTACGGAGAGGTCAGTCCATCACGAATTGATCGCATGATTGGAAAGGTTCTCTTGAAGAACAATTATGTCCCTGGAACTGGACTCGGGGCACGTGCACAGGGAATCCTTCGACCGATTGAAATGGAGGAATATCGCAATAGGAGGGGACTCGGCTTTCGCCCCTCCTGTCATGAGATCATGCAAGCTCGCCGTGGAAAACATCTACACCGCCTTGCTGCATATTACGGAAAGCTTTGTAGGGGCATTCCAGTTCCACCCCTCTCACAGTTTTTTGCAGCACCACCACAAATCATGGGAGGCACCTCCGAGAGCCCGATCACTGAAACAGATGACTTCTCTTCGGATGCAGTTGAAGCGTTTTTGGCTTTGCCAGCCATATATGCCGTCACTGAGGAGACATCTTCTAGGGTTCATATCCGCCCTGTACGGGAGGATGAGGAGCTTACCAACTGGACTTCAGTTCCGCTCTACTCGGCCATAGTTGCCGATGTGTAAGACGGTCTTTATACATAATGCTGCCTGCGTGTCGGCAACGCCATAAGCCACATGACAGAAGATGGGTTTTTGTTATGGCCTGTTAATAGAATCCCTGCGTGCTTTTTGATTTCCTGTGTCTAAATTCTCTCTCTTGCACTTACTCCTAGCATCTTTAATTTCTAAAACAATTCACTTTCATGTCCAGGCTCCAATCGAATCCAAATCACGGATATAACGATTCGGATTCACTCGAAACACATCTCGGAAAGTCCCTACCCATATACTTCGGGGAAGGACTTGATGAGGACGGTCGCGTGCCCGAGATAGAAGAGAGTTTGCATCGTCTCGAAAACCACCAACTCACTTCCGTCGAGCCAACCAAAGACATCAACATAGGCAATGCAGAAGAACCACGCACCCTTAGAATCGGAACGGGACTCGACCCTGCACAGAGGGCCCGAATGATCGACTTCTTGACAGAGTATCAGGAGGTCTTTGCTTGGTCCTACGCCGATATGCCAAGACCCCTCAATTGTAAAGCATTTCCTTCCACTCGACACTGAAAGATTCCCACCCAAGCGCCAACACTTGCGACGTCAACGAGCTGACCTTCTCTTACGCATTAAGGAAGAAGTCATCAAGCAGGTAGACGCGGGATTCTTGGAGGTATGCAATTACTCTGAATGGGTAGCGAACATTGTTCCAGTGGAGAAGAAGAATGGGAAAGTCAGAGTCTGCATCGACTACCGAGATCTCAATAGGGCTAGCCCAAAGGATAACTTTCCGCTGCCTCACATTGATGTCTTGGTGGACAATACAGCACGCCACACACAATTCTCCTTCATGGACGGTTTCTCTGGATACAATCAGATTCAGATGGCCGAAGAAGACAAAGTCAAGACCACATTCATCACGATGTGGGGTAGATTTTGTTACAAGGTCATGCCTTTCGGTCTCAAAAATGCTGGGGCAACCTATCAACGGGCAATGGTCACTCTTTTTCATGACATGATGCATAAAGAGATCGAGGTCTATGTCGTCGACATGATCGCGAAGTCCAAAGAAGGAGAAGATCATTTGGTTAACCTCAAGCGACTGTTCGACCGTCTCAAGAAGTATAAACTCCGACTTAACCCAGCGAAATGTACATTTGGCGTCAAGTCAGGGAAATTGTTAGGGTTTATAGTTAGTGAGGAAGGGATCGAGGTCGACCCCGACAAGGTTAAAGCGATCATGGAATTGCCCCCTCCATCGACAGTGCGCGAAGTAAGGAGCTTCTTAGGACGGCTGAATTACATCGCGCGTTTCATTGCAAATTTGACAGATAAGTGCCAACCACTCTTCCGTCTGCTTCGTAAAATTGCAGCGGTCGAATGGGATGATGAGTGTCAGAAAGCTTTTGATACCATCAAGGCATGTCTAATTCAGCCACCGGTGTTGGTTCCACCTTCACCGGATCGTCCTCTCATTTTGTACTTGACGGTGCGCCGACAATCCATCGGATGCATGTTAGGGCAAAAGGACGAATCCTCTCACGCAGAGCGAGCAATTTATTATTTAAGCAAAAAGTTCACTGAAGGGGAGTCCAATTACCCGGAGATAGAGAAAATGTGTTGCGCACTTGTGTGGGTCATGCAAAGGCTCCGACAATACACTCTCTACCATACTGTTCGCCTGCTGTCGAAGACAGATCCTTTGAAATATCTACTTAGCACTCCGTCCTCCATGAGGAATATAGCAAAATGGCGTTGCCAACTGACGGAGTACGACATCGAATATGTGTCGCGCACATCAGTGAAGGGCCAAGCGATAGCAGATCATCTAGCAGAGTTCCCGATTGTCGATGACACACCGATCGACTCTGACTTTCCAGACGAAAGAATCCTCCAAATGAGTGGTGAGGAGGAAATTACCAGATGGAAGATGTACTTCGATAGTGCAGTCAATTCCACCGGGTCAGGTATTGGCGCAGTGCTGATATCCCCGGAAGGGCGTCATTTCCCTGTTGCAGCGAAGATTGATTTCCCCTGCACCAACAACATAGCCGAATATGAGGCATGTATCCTCGGCTTGCAGGCGGCAATCGACCTCAAAGTCAAGGAGCTTGAAGTGTTTGGAGATTCTATGCTCACAATCTTTCAAACACTCAAACAGTGGAAGACGAAAGATCCGAAACTGGTGCCATATCATGAGTACCTCGAAGACTTGACAGAGAACTTCAAGGACATTTCCTTTACATACACACCGCGCATGAAGAACCAGTTCGCCGATGCACTCGCAACGCTCGCTTCCATGGTTAGCATTACAAAAGAGAATCTCATCGAGCCCCTCGAGTTTGAGATTGCTCAGAGCCCTGCCCATTGCGATGTAATCGACGCTGTCAACGGCAAACCGTGGTATGCAAACATTAAACACTTGCTACAAACGGGTCAATTCCCAGCATTCACCGATCGACATGACCGGAGGACTCTTCGGCGCATTGCAGCAAATTTCTTCCTGAGTGGTGAAACCCTTTACCGCCGTTCATTCGATGCCACACTGCTTCAGTGTGTTGATGAGAATGAGGCATAACGCCTCATGGAAGAAGTGCACGAGGGAAATTGCGGACCTCACATGAACGGGCTCATGCTAGCAAAGAAGCTCATGTGACTTGGGTATTTCTGGTCCACCATGAAGACTGACTGCGTCAAACATGTCAGGCATTGTCATTTGTGTCAAGTCTACGCAAATCAGATCAGAGCACCACCCAACGAGCTGCATCCAATGGCTGCTCCGTGGCCCTTTTCAATGTGGGGCATGGACGTAATTGGTCCTATCAACCCCAAAGCATCCAATGGGCACTTGTACATACTGGTAGCTATCGATTACTTCACCAAATGGATCGAAGCTATCACCCTTGCATCGGTCACTGCAAAAACCGTGGCACGCTTCCTCAAACGCGACATTATCGCACGTTACGGGGTCCCTGCGACACTTGTCACAGACAACGCCAAGAATTTGAATAATAAGCTCATTGACGAGCTCTGTGCACAGTTCAAGATCCTACACCGCAACTCCTCTCCGTATCGTCCACAAATGAACGGCGCGGTAGAGGCAGCAAACAAGAACATAAAGAAAATCATTGAAAAGATGACAGTGAATTACAGAGACTGGCACGAGATGCTCCCGTTCGCACTCTTGGCGTATCGGACTTCTATCCGCTCGTCCACTGGAGCAACCCCGTATTCTTTGGTTTACGGCATGGAAGCAGTTCTTCCAATCGAAGTAGAGATTCCCTCTATGAGGTTCCTCGCCGAGTCCAAGCTCAAGGAAGCAGAATGGGCGAAACAACGCTACGAACAGCTCAATCTCATTGATGAGAGGCGACTAACAGCACTTTGCCACGATCAGTGCTATCAGCAAAGAATGGCCCGAGCTTTTAATAAGAAAGTTCGTCCCCGCGAGTTCAGCCCCGGTGACCTCGTCCTGCGGAAAGTTTTGCATATCGCCCCTGATTCCAGGGGCAAGTTTGCTTACAAATACGACGGTCCCTTCATCGTTAAAGAAGTCTTTAACGGGGGGGCAATCATTCTCAATGATATGGACGGGAACGAGAACGCTCTTCCGGTTAATGCTGATACACTTAAGAAATACTATCCGTGATGGTGTTTCTCTCATTCCACTGTGGACGTTTTTCTCAGATGCACATTACATTTTAACTTTCTTCGCATGTACAATTTCCCAGCACTTTCATTTCTGCTTATTAATACACTCCCCTCTTCTGCTCTTTCCCTTTCTCTGAACTTTTCCTGAGAGAAAAATAATGAATCTCCCGCTAGGTTGAAAACCTCTTTGAGGCGGCCTGGGTAAAAATTAGGGAGTGAGGGGCACGGTCTAAAATCCCGCCAAGGGGGGCCGTGGCAAAAGGAGAGTACAAAACGAAATCCTCGCTAGAGTGAAAACCCGAAAGGGTACCCTAGGCAAAAGTTAGAGGAACCGAGAGGTATGACCAGATCCAATAAGGACGGTCATAGCAAAAGGTGAGCTCTAAATGAGAGAAAAGTCTAAAAGAATACCCTGCTAGGTCGTCACGCGTCTTGCGACCTAGGCAAAAGTTAGGGGCCTTTGGCAGCTCGACTATGAAATGACAGCTACACTCAGTGTGAAGCGACAACAAGTAGTAGTTTGGCAGTCTTCGATGCAAGCAAACTCTCTTTGACTCTCACAGCGCAAGACACGTTTCGACATGCACTCAAATCGTTGTATCCTTAACTTGGAGGATCCCAAAATCCCTCCGCTTACCTTAATGCAAATTCTACGGGTCAAGCCCGTTCTGTAAAAGACTTTCTTGTCAAGTCACAATTTAGCGGGAGACGACCACCCCTTTTAATGGTCATTATGTTCAAATCCCCAAAGCATTATTATTCAGACTTCTTTACACATCTTCATTATGGCTATAGAGTAAGATTGACAACCACTATTAGCTCTTTTGATTCTAGATGCAGGAAGCAGGATGTGAACCCCGAAAAGAGTTTCTTTTTGACGAATGCATGTCTGCCTTAGGCCAAAAACTACAGTTTGAATCCGAAGAGAGACCTTCAGGATAACACTCCAGGCATTCAGTGACATCGAAATCAGTCGGCAAGCAATGAAACGTCCTACCACAGCATCGATTGCGACATGGACGAACTCAGCGATGGAAGAAACACAATGATTCCTTCCACACCTCACACTACTCCTCAGCGTTTGCATTTACTTCGCGCACCTTTATTTCTGCAATGCACTTTCATTGGCGCGCACCTTCTCAGGATCGCAGTGCGCTTTTATTTTTGCAATGCACTTTCATTGGCGTGCACCTTCTCAGGATCGCAGTGCGCCTTTATTTTTGCAATGCATTTTAATTGGCGTGCACCTTATCAGGATCGCAATGCGCCTTTATCTTTCCAATGCACTTTCATTGGCGTGCACCTTCTCAGGATCGCAGTGCGCCTTTATTTCTGCAATGCACTTTCATTGGCGTGCACCTTCTCAGGATCGCAGTGCGCCTTTATTTCTGCAATGCACTTTCATTGGCGTGCACCTTCTCAGGATCGCAGTGCGCCTTTATTTCTGCAATGCACTTTCATTGGCGTGCACCTTCTCAGGATCGCAGTGCGCCTTTATTTCTGCAATGCACTTTCATTGGCGTGCACCATCTCAGGATCGCAGTGCGCCTTTATTTCTGCAATGCACTTTCATTGGCGTGCACCCTCTCAGGATCGCAGTGCGCCTTTATTTCTGCAATGCACTTTCATTGGCGTGCACCCTCTCAGGATCGCAGTGCGCCTTTATTTCTGCAATGCACTTTCATTGGCGTGCACCCTCTCAGGATCGCAGTGCGCCTTTATTTCTGCAATGCACTTTCATTGGCGTGCACCCTCTCAGGATCGCAGTGCGCCTTTATTTCTGCAATGCACTTTCATTGGCGTGCACCCTCTCAGGATCGCAGTGCGCCTTTATTTCTGCAATGCACTTTCATTGGCGTGCACATTCTCAGGATCGCAGTGCGCCTTTATTTCGGCAATGCACTTTCATTGGCGTGCACCCTCTCAGGATCGCAGTGCGCCTTTATTTCCGCAATGCACTTTCATTGGCGTGCACCCTCTCAGGATCGCAGTGCGCCTTTATTTCCGCAATGCACTTTCATTGGCGTGCACCTTCTCAGGATCGCAGTGCGCCTTTATTTCCGCAATGCAGTTTAATTGGCGTGCACCTTCTCAGGATCGCAGTGCCCCTTTATTTCCGGCAATGCACTTTAATTGGCGTGCACCTTCTCAAGATCGCAGTGCACCTTTATTTTCGCAATGCATTTTAATTGGCGTGCACCTTCTGAGGATCGCAGTGCACCTTTATTTTCGCAATGCATTTTAATTGGCGTGCACCTTCTCAGGATCGCAGTGCACCTTTATTTTCGCAATGCATTTTAATTGGCGTGCACCTTCTCAGGATCGCAGTGCACCTTTATTTTCGCAATGCATTTTAATTGGCGTGCACCTTCTCAGGATCGCAGTGCACCTTTATTTTCGCAATGCATTTTAATTGGCGTCCACCTTCTCAGGAACGCAGTGCACCTTTATTTTCGCAATGCATTTTAATTGGCGTGCACCTTCTCAGGAACGCAGTGCACCTTGCAAACCCGCCGAGCAAGCGCTCGTGCACCTCGCAAGTCCACCGGGTAGGCGCCTTTGAACCATGCAGTTCATTTGGTATGCGCCCCGTGCATATTGCAAACCCTTCGGGTCAATCCCGACTTTACTTTCTGCACTGGGGTCAGTCCCCGTCGGGTCAATCCCGACTTTAATTACCTGTTTTAGCTCTGTTTCGGACTCTACAAGTCTATTGTGCGCATCTCACTATATCTCCATTTTATTAGGTACAACATCCCACATATCCAAAGTAAGAAGGAGAAGGCCATATAGGAAATTCCACCTTGATCATTGCTATCAAACTGGGGTGCTTCTGAAATCTTTGGCTGCATCCTCTACTCGAGCAAGCAGTCAAAGAGGGGCAAGCTGTCAGCACCCCATTTTGGCTCGCCATTCCAAACAACGATATTAGCAATGATCCAAGCCACGACTTGAGCAGAATACAGAAAACGGCTCGGCAGAGCAAGAAATCACTATTCATCCTCAAGTCGGCAAAATTGAGCAAATGACCCATGGATGAGATAGAAGGACTCCAGGGGTCACCAAAAGGCAACAGAGCGACCAGAGATCTGAACAATGTCAAAAACCGGCATTTTCAATATATCACACGGACGATACTATTTTCCGATAGTTCGCTCGGTCGTCGGAAAATAGCCAATGTTGGACTCCAAAAATCCACTTCAATGCCAAATAGATGAAAAGTATCCTCAAAGGCATTTTGCAAATCATCTGCTCTATACATGTCAGCACCCCATTTTGGCCCACCGGCTTCCTACACGAGAATCCCCGGCCAAAGCTCGGATTACTATTCATCACCCGACAATCGGAGGCGAGCATGCGGACACGGAATCATGAAGCACAGGAGAGAAGCATGGTCTACTGAGAAGACAGGGGAGAGCAATCAGAAAGGCAAACAGACGACAAATCTCGGAGCAACAGGAGTTGGCACTACGGCACTATTCATCGCCGGATCACCGGAGCGTCAAAAGATATCCAATATGGGACTTTAAAAATCCCTCTTGGTACCAAAATGACCAATGGCACCTCCGAGCGCATTTCAGAAGCCTCCTGCTTAAGCCGGGGCACTCCCGAACATTTGCAGACGCCTTCCTGACGGGGCTCCCAGGACGCCCGATCCACAAACAAGTAAACGGCACCGGAAACGGGCCTGCATGCACCCAAGGACCACCAGGACCATGGAACAGGATTTAGACTGCGTTTCGGAGTTCATCTTGGTCTCCCGAGTGGATCCGGACCCGGGAAAAAGATGCCATTTTCTACAAAAAGACATAGCCGGAGACCTTTTTAACAAATCGCCAATGCACGAAATTTGCGCCAATCAATCCCAGGGACCTCAAGGGCTTGGGAGATAAACCCCGATCGCATTGCATAATCCATTTAGGTTTCCCGAGTACCATTCCGGTAATAAAAGGGTACCTTTCACGGGGAATCTTGTGCTCAGAGCTCATTCGGGGAAATGTTGACGTCCGAGCTTCACACCACTCACTTCCTACAACTCCTAGGACTAGGGAAATCATTTCGCCTCAGGCCAAGTAAATCAATTAGGTCTCCCGAGTGACATTTCAGTGGTCCCGAACGCCTCTCGGCAAACCTTCGGGACTCGTTTCTAACAAACGGAGATCGCAGTGGTCTCCGAACACATCAAAACACTTGGGAAACACTGAGAAATCCCCGTTCGCGGATTCCTAGGTCATCTTCGGTTATCGATCTCCAGCCGGGGTCGGCGAGTAAACCGTTTCGCTCAATGCGGAAAATACACCGATGCGAGCCTTACAACCCGCAGAAGTGCAAATAGGCGTCAGAAGAGAACAACTCCGCTCCGATCATCCAAATATTGCAAAACCGGCTTTCGAGTCCCCGAGTCATCCGAGCATTCGCTTTCAAGAAGCATGTCAATATTAGGCTCATTAAAATCGTATTCGCGCGCACATTGATAATTCGTCGTTCAAGTGAACCACGGAAATCAAACGCACGATCAATCGAGCCCCGAGCTTCTTCCGGCTTTCTTTCTAGTCAAGTGGGACCCTTGAGATAGCCAAGCCAAGCCGCAAGCCATGGCTTCTCTCTAGGGGTGGCTAAAAGCAAGCCAACTCTCCCCTATCCACCCATTTCAAAATATCTCTTACACACTTCCCATCCATCCTTCCATCCATCAACTCTCATTTCCCTTCTCTTCCTTTCCCCACACTCAACAAGACAACTTCCCCACCCTAATCTTCCCTCAAAAATTCGGAACCCCTAAGCACCCCCCTCTAATTGCACTTAAACTCACTAATTTGGCTCATTAAGGCATCCTATAAGTGCCTAATTGCAAGACACTTTAATCACAACTCCTCTTGCACTCTCTCTCTAGCTTTCTCACTCAAAAACTCTCTCAAATTCCTCTCAAACTCCAACAATTCGTCCAGCTTTCCCTCAGCCCGAAACCAAGGCAAAATTGCCGGAAAACTCAACCGTTTTCCGGCGACCGCCACTCAACCCGAACCAAACTTGACCAAACTTTATATCCCACATGTATTCGACCTCCCGAGTCCATTTTCGGTGTTAGTTTCGGCATTTGAAGCCTCCAGCATGCAGTTCCAGCCCAGTCCAGAATCGGGTCCCTAGGGAGTTTCCCGGTTTCTAGGCGAGTTCTTCCTTCCCGACTTATCCGAGCCTCAGACAAACTACATATCCCACATGTATTCGACCTACCGAGTGCATTTCCGGTGTTAGTTTTGCGATTTGAAGCTCCCAGCAGCCCGAACCAGCTCTGTCCAGAACCGGGTTCAATAGGTGTTTTCACGGCTTCCCGGGCTCCCCGGACATTTCCACTACCTCACGACTATGGCGAGTCGTGCCATCATTTCCTAGGGGTTCCTCATGACCCTCACTCTCCCCCGTGACAAGGTGGTCGCGTGCCGAGAGCCGCTCAACCGCGCACCACCGTCATTTCTCTCCTTTCTCCCTTCACAGATTTTTTCCAGTTTTTACCGGTTTTCTTTGCATCTCTCAGGAACATCGACATGTCTAATCTTCATGAAACCACTGTAGGCATGATCCTCAGTCAGTTAGGAGTCCA
The DNA here is from genome assembly GCF_007655135.1 of Punica granatum. NCBI lineage: Eukaryota > Viridiplantae > Streptophyta > Magnoliopsida > Myrtales > Lythraceae > Punica > Punica granatum. The sequence goes on along the minus strand of NC_045129.1, from coordinate 21,511,647 downwards.
ATGCCACCGACCTTGCACCAAAAGACCACCGGGAGCCTCCCGTAGAGTCGTTTCCTCATCGGGTGCCAGTCGGGTTTGTTCCTCTGGTCGTCTTTTCTAACCCGAACTTTTCAGGTACGCACAGGTCAGCTCGGGTTGCATCTTGCTGCGAGCCACCTATCACCGTGATCCTCAGTCAGTTAGGAGTACAATGCCACCGACCTTGCATCAAAAGACCACCGGGAGCCTCCTGTGGAGCCGTTTCTTCATTGGGTGCCAGTCGGGTCTGTTTAGACCCGACTGGGTCTGTCCTTTTTTACTGACCCGACTTTGTTTTTGATTTCCAGAAAATCTATGCATGCTTTCCTCCCAAAACCACCACAGGCGCGATCCTTAGTCTTTTGGGAATCCAACGCAACTGGCCCCGAGCGAAAATTCCATCCCGATCAACCGATACAGATCCGACAAGCCAGACTGCCAGTTGGGTCTGCCAGTCGACCCGACTGCTCCGATTCGGGTCTGTTCGTTCCAGCCGAGTCTCCCGACTCCCTTTGCCACTTCTCCGACTCTTTCCTCGTGTTCCGAGGCTAGGTAACACTCCTCTACGACTTAGAGAAGTTAGGATCTCCGATATTCTTTTGATATGAGGTGTTAAGGCGTTTAACAAGTTGAAATGCATGCAAGTTTACGTTCTTACCTACTCCCATGCAAATGTACGTCGTTTATCATGCTATACGTCGTATGAACACATGTATCATGATGGGAAAGAACTTAAATCGGGGTTGAAGAGGTCGCCTTGACCCGCGTGAGCCACGGAAACTCACGGCCATTCCTCATGGGAGGTGGCTGAGAGTTTCTTTGGACCACACGGGTCCAAGGAATCCTCTTTCGCCTCGAAATAAGTCGGTTCCCGTATTTTCCATTTCGTCGTTGTATGAGTCGACGCCGTTTTATTGATTCCTTTAAATATCTTGTTTGTGCATGTTTGTATGCCCGTTTGCGTAATTATGATCATGGCGGCATCGATTTGGTTAAAACGTGCGTTACTATCGTGCTTGACGTATTATGCATGCAAGATACGATCGGAATCGATATAGGAGGCCCTCCATAACCCGAGTCGGGTCATGGAGTGCTCTCGGCTCAACCTTTGAAGGAGGGGCCGAGTGCCCTTTGACCCATCCCGGGCTCAGGAGGTCTCCTTCGTTGCTTCGGAATCGTCCCTTGGAATTGAGTGTACCCATATTTTGTGTTTCTATCGTCGATCATGTGCTAGCCGTCTCCTAGGAGAGTTAGCTTTGGAAGATTATCCGTCAAGTCCACAATTCCTCGATATAAGATAATCACCGAAGAATCTCACAAATGGGCAAACGGGACGTATCATTCGGTTAATTAAATCACTTGGATTAAATGATTGGACAAATTAGACATTAATCCGTAAACGCATCGATGGTTCATGGAACGACGGAAATGCCCTTTTCCTTTAAAAACCCACAATTTCAAAACACCGAAACGTGCAACACGAATAGAACCGACGTCTAGCGAACACTCGCGTGCTACGACTCGAGTCCGGGCCCGATTTGAGGCGGCTCGAGTCGAGACACGCGAGTCTTCCTTAGACTCCTTCGTGTCACACGATCTTCAATTTGCATACGAACATCACAATTTTATCGTCCAAGGGCATAACCGTCATTCCGTGATTCACCGATACCCTAGGCGCTAGAGAGTCGGAAACACCTCGATCTATGGACGAAAAAGGGCTACCCGTTCGGGTGCGAGTCTCATTCGCACGGCCCATTCCGTCCACTTTCGGTGTTTCTATCTCCCTATCGTAGATTCGTTGGGGAGTATTTTATTTCAGTTACAAAACACAAAGAACCGGATTAATCATACATCCAGCCTAATCAAACACTAGGTAATGGATAGGCGGAATGATAGATTCCAATCTAGAGTCAAAACACGAGTTTGGCTAATTCGGTGAAACCGCAGTGACACTTAACTGAATAAGAGTCATAAAACAAACATACACATGTAATTGGCTTAGAACCTTATCCTAGCCCGCCCTCTATGTATGCCTAGGTTAGATGCATTGTTTACCAATCAACCACGGGTAATAACTGATTAAATCACGTACATTCGACTTAATACACCACTTGTCTGTATTCACCGACAATTGTCAGTTGTTGTCTGTATTGTGTCAGTTTTATCAGTTTTCTTCTGTTTTGTCTTTGCATATGATGATTTATTGCGGTTCGGGCCCGAGCCCATAGGCCACGTGTTGCACGGGGTCCAACGCCCCAAATCACCGAACACGAGGTCCAACGCCTCTTGACTCACCGAGCGTGTGCAACTCGAGTGCGGAATGGGATCTAGCCTCGATTCACCGTTACACTCCGAATGCGGCCTATGTGGAAGGCGGATTTGGATTGAACGCGTGAAACGGGTTTAGATATCACCCGGGAGCTCGATCGGTCCATCGGATACAGTGAGAACCGACCGGATCTCCCGAAAATCGTTGGATCGATCGGACCCGACCCCCGGCTCCTCGAGCCCGCGTTGCCTTAATTTGTTTATCGGTTATTTAAAATACTCGGTGAGCCGGAGCGGAATATTGACCCAATGCAAACCGATCGGGATCCATTTACTTATTCAGTCATACTTTGTAATCGTTCGAGAGAACATTGTGAAAATTCTATTTGTATGTTCATTCATCTACTTGTAAGGATCCCTGATCGATGAGCGAGAGGTCCGAGTGCCGGATCGGTTAAATTGGTCTATCGCCACCAAAGGGTGAGTAAGCTTGGATACTCGTGGTTTCGGTTCACGCAGGGAATCGACCCACCAAAGGGTGAGTAAGCTCGGATACTCGTGGTTTCGGTTCACGCAGGGAATCGACCATCACGGTTCGATGAACTGTAACGCTAAGATAGTGAACCGACTCCTCGATGCACAAGCCTACTCATCTTTCGGACTCTTGGCCCAACTTGATCAATTCATCGAATTTACGGTGTCAAAACGGGCGAGTCGAGTGCAACTCTAAATCACGCGGTAAATAAACAAAATGGCAAGCCTAGCAAGCTAGAGTATCGAAAAGGCGTGCGGGATATAGGCCCGCACGTAATAGAACCCCCGAATTCAGAATTTTCGGTTCCGTATGTGCGCACCCGAATTTCATCTCGTCGGGGCACGCATGCGCGCGCCTAAGCAAACGCGGCTTGGGAGTGTCCACCTTCCCGGGGGGGACGCGCGACGGACGCACGTGAGAAGGAGTCGCCACTTGCCATTTTACGACCCGAAGGTCGAGGGCCGGCAAGTTACCCGGGTCTAGGGGTACGGGGTACACCTAAATGCTAAGGCAATGGTCGTACGGAACCGAAAGTTCCGAATTCGGGGGTTCTATTACGTGCGGGCCTATATCCCGCACGCCCTTTCGGTACTCTAGCTTGCTAGGTTTGCCATTTTTGTTTATTTACCGCGTGATTTAGGGTTGCACTCGACTCGCCCGTTTTGACACCGTAAATTCGATAAGTTGATTGAGTTGGGCCAAGAACCCGAAAGGTGAGTAGGCCTGTGTGTTCGAGGGATCGGTTCGCTATCTTGTCGTTACAGTTCATCGGACCAATACGGTCGATTCCCTGCGCGAACCGATATCACGATCATTCAAGCTTACTCATCCTTCGGTGATGATAGACCAACTTAACCAATTCGATACTCGGACCTCTCGCTTGCCGATCGGGGATCCTTACAAATGAATGAATGAACATACAAATAAAATCCTCACAATGTTCTCTCGAATAATTACAAAGTGTAAATGAATAAGTAAATGGATCCCGATCGGTTTGCATTGGGCCAATATTCCGCTCCGGCTCACCGTGTAGTTTGAATAACCGATAAACAAATTAGGGCAACGCGGGCTCAAGGAGCCGGGGGTCGGGTCCAATCGAACCGACGATTTGCAGGAGAACCGGTTTGTTTCCACTGTAATCGTTGGACCGATCGAGCTCCCGGGTGATATCTAAACACGTTTCACGCGTCCAATCCAAATTGCCTTCCACATAGGCCATATTTGGAATGTGATGGTGACTCGAGGCTAGATCCCATTCCGCACTCGGGTTGCACGCGCTCGATGAATTAAGAGGCGTTGGACCTCGTGTTCGGTGATTTGGGGCGTTGGACCACGTGCAACACGTAACCTATGAGTTCGGGCCCGAACCGCAATAAATCATCAAAAAGCAAGAATAAAATGGAAGAAAACTGACATAACTGACATGATACAGAAAGCAACTGACAACAACTGATAAGTGTCGGTGAATATCAACGAATTGTGTATTAGGCCGAATGTACGTGATTTAATCAGTTATTAGCCGGGGTTGATTAACGAACAATGTATCTATCCTAGGCAAGCACAAGTGGCGGATTGGGATGAGGTTCTAAGCCAATTACATGTGTGTGTTTGTTTTATGACTCTCATTCAGTTAAGTGTCACTGTGATTTCACCGAATTAACCAAACTCGTGTTTCGACTCTAGATTGGAATCTAATATTCCACCTATCCATTATCTAATATTTGATTAAGTCGGGTACACAATTAGTCCGGTCTTTGGTGTTTTGTAACTGAAATAAAATACTCCCCACTGAATCTATGATAGAAAGAAAAAACACCGAAAACAAACGAAATGGACCACGCGAATGAAACTCGCACCCGAACGGGTTGTCCTTTCTCGTTCATAGCTCTAGGTGTTTCCAACTCCCTAAAGCCTAGGGTATCGGTGAATCATGGAATGACGGTTATGCCCTTGGATGATAAAATTGTGATGTTCGTGTATAAATTGGAGATTTGCGTTACGCGAAGGAGTCTAAGAAGGACTCTCGTGCCCCGACTCGGGCCGCCTCAAATTGGGCCCGGACTCGAGTCACGGCACGTGAGTATTCCCTAGACGTCAATTCTATTCGTGTTACGCATCTCGGTATTTTGAAATTGTGAATTTTATTGGAAAAGGGCATTCACGCCGTTCCGTAAATCATCGATGCGTTTTACCAATTAAGGATCAATTAACCCGATTATTTAATCCAAGTGGTTTAATTAACCGAATGATTCGTCCTATTTCCCCGTTTGTGAAATTATTCGGTGGTGGTAATTTCATGTGGTTATCTCGGTTTTAATGGGGGATTGTTCAAAATTTATGTATCCATCATCCAATTATCATGTGAATAACGAAAATATGAGACACGGATACAAACAATCCCAAGGGACGATTCCAATCATGCCTTACATGCATAACATGCTTAAACTCAAGAACGAAATCTATTTCAACGAAACAAAAGAAAGTCGACGCCGTCAAGGTCTCTCAAACGCAAACGGACACACAACCACGTACACATGACACATAATATAACGAAATCCACAAAGAATGACGTCGACTCATACGATGAAAAAAATGTGAAACATGGGAACCGACTCATTTCGGGATGGGAGAAACCACCTTAGACCCGTGTGGTCCAAGGGGACTCTCGGCCACACCCATCCAAGAGTGGCCGTGGGTCCTCATGGCTCACGCGAGTCAAGGGGGGCTCTCTAAACCCGATCTAAGCCTATTCCCACCATGCTAATACGTGGTACATGACAAAACAGCGGCAAAAGGGAACGGGGACCGGCTAGCTTCTAGGAAAGAGAAGTACCCTAGCCTCGGAGGAACCATAGAGGCTCACGGGTCACCCCCTCAAGGCTAGACCGTGGGTTCTATGGTTCGGCCGTGACTCGGGACCTCTCCCGCTTCGATCCACGTCGTCTCCCCTCATGAGATATACATTCATGTAGTTTACGAGCATGATAGATAAAGTAAATAGATGCTGGACGTTGTATGGCATGCATGAGACATCCGGATCCGAGAAAAAAATGCAAGCTTTCACCTATCCCGAACCTTTAAAGCATATTAACACCACACGTAAGTAAATATCAAAGATCCTAACTCCTCTAAGTTAAAAGGTGTGTTACCTAGCCTCGATGTACGAGGGAAAGAATCGGGGAAGCGGCCACGAGAGTCGCAAGACTCGGTTTGGGCGGCTACGGGTGAGGGACCCGTAAGTGGGCAGGCGCGGCAGTCTCGGGAGAACGGCTTGGCACGCTCGCTCCGATCACGGAACGGTGCAAGGTCGGGCTCGTTGGACTCCTAAGAGGCAGATCTAGGTGGGCACGGAGAGCTCCGAGCGTGCCGAACCCTGAATAAGTCGGAAATGGTGAGAGAAGTTCCAGTGAAAACACAGAAAAACTGGTTAGCGAAAATGGGCCAAACGGAGGTCGTGCACGGTTGGTCGGCCCTCGGATCGTGACCACCTCTTCACGAGAGAGGGTGAGGGTTGTGAGGAACCCTTTAAACTTGATGGCACGACTCTCCGAAGTCGTGGGATGAAATGGCACGCCGTTAGTGTTCGGTGCGCGCGGTGAGGGTCTCGGGACCCGATTGCAACTTCGGCTGGAACGGGATCTTGGGGACCTCAAATCGAAAATCCAAGTCCGGAAATGGACTTAGGGGGTAGGAAATATGTAGGCTATGAAGTTTGAGAATTTTTGGGTTAAGTCGGGTCGGGTGGTTACCGGAATACCGGGTGGTTTTCCGACGGTTTTGGCCGGTTTCGGCCTTGGCAAAGGGTGGACGGAAGTGAGGGGATGGGCTGAGGTTTGAGAGAGTTCTTGAGAGAGATTGGCTTGAGAGAGAGTGAAATTCAAGAAGTGATTAAAGATAATGATGCAAAGGCTTATAAAGGGAGGCTTAATGAAGCAATTAGGGAAAGTGAAGTGTGCTTAGGAGGCCTAAGTATGGGCTGCCGAAAATGGAGGGAAGATTAGGGAGGGGTTTGTGTCTTGTAGAGTGTAGGAGAAGCAAGAGGGGTGATGGGTGTGATGGATGGGTGATGGGAGTTGATAGATGTGAGAGGAAGTGATGGGTGTAAGAGCCAAAATTTGAATTTGTGGAGGGGAGGGCTTGGAGCCGCCGGCCATGGGGGCTTGAGCCGCGGCTCGGGGCTGTCAATTCGAGCCGAGGGTTGAGCCGTGGCTTGGGGTTGAGCCGCGGCTTGATGGCTTGGCTTGGCTAGGCTGTGGGTCCCATTCGGTTGAGGGAAAAGCCGGGAAACGCTTGAAACTTGATTGAACGCGCATCCGACTTCCGATGTCCAATTAATTTGAAGATTTGGAATGCTTGAACTACGAGGATTTGAACGAGCCCGATATCGCCATACGTCGCGTGGACGAACGTCCGGGCGACTCGACGCCTCGAGAATCGATTTTGCCTCGTTCGGACGTTCGGAGTGGAATTTAATGCCCTTCGACCTCCGATTGATCTCTGTGCATTCTTGTATTTGTTTTGACGATCCTTTTGCCCCGTGAGGGATTGTTGGGTCGTCATCCTCGATCGGGGACCATTGGCCCGGGAAGACCTAGGGACTTCGACCGGGGTTTTCTCAGTGTGCTCTGAATGTCTTGAGGTGCTCGGGGCTCGTTGTGATCTGTGCTCTACGTGGACGTGCCCCGAAGGCTCGCCGGGAGACGTTCATGACCACTGAAACGTCCATCGGGAAACTGAGTCGAGTTCCGGAAGGTCATCTGAAGCTTGTTCCCCGGCCCTGATGGTCCCTGGGTGCCTGTAGGCCCGTTTTGAAGGGCCGTTTACTTGTCGGTGGAGTGAACCCCGGGAGCTATGTCAGAAAAGGCGTCCGTGGGGGATCGGGGTGTCCCGGCTTAAGCAGGATGTCCCGAAAATGCGCCCGGACGCGTCATTGGTCACTTTGGCACTGAGGGGGATTTTTGAAGCCCCATATTAGGCACCTTTCGGTGCTTCGGTGACTCGATGATGAATAGTGCCACAGTGTCAGCTCCGTTGTTTTCGGGGTTCTTTGTCTGTAAATTCTTCCGACTGCTCTCTTCAGCTTTTCTAATGGACCCAGCTCTTCTTCTGTGGTTTATGACTCCGTGCTCGCCTATTTGCCTCCGATTGCCGGGTGATGAATAGTAACCCGGGCCTTGGTCGGAAGTCCTCCCGTGGGAAGCCGGTGGGCCAAAATGGGGTGCTGACAGCTTGCCCCTCTTTGGTTGCGTGCTCGATTAGAGGAGGTAACCAAAGATCATGAGAGGCATCCCTTTTTGGTCCCGGCGACCGCCTTGTTGTCACTCCCTGTAGTGGCTCGCCCCTCCGCATTGGATACTTAGGGAGGATATGCAAAAGTGCCCGAATCTGTCACAAGGTAATCATATGGTTGAGAAGCGGAAATTACGAAATGTAGATGAGGGGCCTAAGCCCACATGACAGTATGTGTAGGGCCAAGGCCCGTGGAAAGCAGTAAAGTGGACGCGAAGTCCGGAAAGCAATAAAGTTACTAGGCCGAAGCCCGAGGAAAGCAGTAAAGGTGGACGCGAAGTCCGTGGACGCGAAGTCCGGAAAGCAATAAATTCACTAGGCCGAAGCCCGAGGAAAGCAGTAAAGGTGGACGCGAAGTCCGTGGACGCGAAGTCCGGAAAGCGATAAATTCACTAGGCCGAAGCCCGAGAAAAGCAGTAAAGGTGGACGCGAAGTCCGTGGACGCGAAGTCCGGAAAGCGATAAATTCACTAGGCCGAAGCCCGAGGAAAGCAGTAAAATGGACGCGAAGTCCGTGGACGCGAAGTCCGGAAAGCGGTAAAATCACTAGGCCGAAGCCCGAGAAAAGCAGTAAAATGGACGCGAAGTCCGTGGACGCGAAGTCCGGAAAGCAGTAAAATGGACGCGAAGTCCGTGGACGCGAAGTCCGAAAAGCGGTAAAATCACTAGGCCGAAGCCCGAGAAAAGTAGTAAAATGGACGCGAAGTCCGTGGACGCGAAGTCCGTGGACGCGAAGTCCGGAAAGCAGTAAAATGGACGCGAAGTCCGGAAAGCGGTAAAATCACTAGGCCGAAGCCCGAGAAAAGCAGTAAAATGGACGCGAAGTCCGTGGACGCGAAGTCCGGAAAGCAGTAAATTCACTAGGCCGAAGCCCGAGGAAAGCAGTAAAATGGACGCGAAGTCCGTGGACGCGAAGTCCGGAAAGCAGTAAATTCACTAGGCCGAAGCCCGAGGAAAGCAGTAAAGGTGGACGCGAAGTCCGTGGACGCGAAGTCCGGAAAGCGATAAATTCACTAGGCCGAAGCCCGAGAAAAGCAGTAAAGGTGGACGCGAAGTCCGTGGACGCGAAGTCCGGAAAGCGATAAATTCACTAGGCCGAAGCCCGAGAAAAGCAGTAAAATGGACGCGAAGTCCGTGGACGCGAAGTCCGGAAAGCAGTAAAATGGACGCGAAGTCCGTTGACGCGAAGTCCGGAAAGCGGTAAAATCACTAGGCCGAAGCCCGAGAAAAGCAGTAAAATGGACGCGAAGTCCGTGGACGCGAAGTCCGGAAAGCAGTAAAATGGACGCGAAGTCCGTGGACGCGAAGTCCGGAAAGCGGTAAAATCACTAGGCCGAAGCCCGAGAAAAGCAGTAAAATGGACGCGAAGTCCGTGGACGCGAAGTCCGGAAAGCAGTAAAATGGACGCGAAGTCCGTGGACGCGAAGTCCGGAAAGCGATAAAATCACTAGGCCGAAGCCCGAGAAAAGCAGTAAAATGGACGCGAAGTCCGTAGACGCGAAGTCCGGAAAGCAGTAAATTCACTAGGCCGAAGCCCGAGGAAAGCAGTAAAATGGACGCGAAGTCCGTGGACGCGAAGTCCGGAAAGCGATAAAGTCACTAGGCCGAAGCCCGAGAAAAGCAGTAAAATGGACGCGAAGTCCGTGGACGCGAAGTCCGGAAAGCAGTAAATTCACTAGGCCGAAGCCCGAGGAAAGCAGTAAAGGTGGACGCGAAGTCCGGAAAGCGATAAATTCACTAGGCCGAAGCCCGAGAAAAGCAGTAAAGTTACTAGGCCGAAGCCCGTGGAAAGCAGTAAAATTACTAGGCCGAAGCCCGTGGAAAGCAGTAAAATTACTAGGCCGAAGCCCGTGGAAAGCAGTAAAGTTACTAGGCCGAAGCCCGTGGAAAGCAGTAAAATTACTAGGCCGAAGCCCGTGGAAAGCAGTAAAATTACTAGGCCGAAGCCCGTGGAAAGCAGTAAAATTACTAGGCCGAAGCCCGTGGAAAGCAGTAAAGTGGAGAGAGCGAGGGGAAGCGAGGGTGGGAAAGAATGCTAAGCGGTTTGTCGGGGACGTCGGCAGAGGCGGATTGTCCCGTTCCAAGTTGAGCTTGTCATTTGTCGTTTCCTTGAGTCAGGGTCAAAAGGGTTCCTTATCATGCCCTTCATTTGGTTCGGTGCCCCGATCTGCCTCACAAGCCAAACGCGTGTTCGTCAAGAAGGAGATGCCTCCTGGGATTCCCGATCACACCTGTGCATGGAAATGAAGGAACCTACAAAGGGCGTCAGTTGCACTTAGTCGGCGAGACAGGCATACGTAAGAGGAATCTATGTAAAGATGCGTCGGGGATTTGATATCAGTGACCATTGTAGGGTGGTCGTGTCCCTATCGAAGAATGGCTTTTTTTAGAAACGGGTAGCCCGTGGAATATGTGCGTAAAGGTAAGAGGAGGGATCTCATGGGATCCTCCAAGTCAAGGATACGTTGATTCGACCCCCATTTCGAAGCGTGTCTCGAGCTTGGAGAGTTGAAGAGAGTTTGCTTGCGTCGGAGAGTGCCGAACCACTACTCGGTGTAGCTTCACAGGGAGAGTGTCGCTTTTCTTTCGTGGTCGAGCCGACATTTTTTTCCCTAACTTTTGCCTAGGCCGCGGGATGCGTGACGGCCTAGCGGGGTATTTTATTTAATTTCTCTCACATGAATGCTCACCTTTTGCTACGATTCCCCATGTTTGGGTGGGATCGTACCCCTCGGGTCCTCTAACTTTTGCCTAGGCCGCCTCAAAGAGGTTTTCGACCTAGCGAGGAAGTGATTTGTGCTCTCCTTTTGCCGCGACCCCCCTTTGCGGGATTTTAAGTCGTGCCGCTCGTTCCCTAGTTTTTGCCTAGGCCGCCTCAAAGAGGTTTTCGACCTAGCGGGAAAATTTATTTTTCTCTCAAGAAAGCTTAGTGTTGGACAGGTGGTGGGAATTGAAGCTCGTCCACGGAAATATAAATGTCTTACAATGAAAGGGGCACGACGCCCGGAGAATAAAGAATATACAAGTGTTCACGGATAATACTTCTTAATGGCGTCAGCGTTGACGGGAAGGGCATTTTCAGTGCCGTCCATGTCGCTCAAGATGACCGCTCCTCCGGAGAAAACCTCTTTGACGACAAAGGGGCCATCGTATTTGTACGAGAACTTCCCTCGAGAGTCCGGCGTGACGTGTAGGACTTTCCTTAAAACGAGGTCGCCGGGGTTGAAATCGCGGTGGCGGACTCTTGCGTTGAAGGCTCGAGCCATTCTTTGTTGATAGCACTGTCCGTGGCATAGCGCTTTCAACCTCTTCTCATCAATGAAATTTAACTGTTCATACCGCTGCTTTGCCCATTCCGCTTCTTCAAGCTCGGCCTCGGCAAGAATCCTCATGGAAGGGATCTCTACTTCGATTGGGAGGACGGCCTCCATGCCATAGACTAGCGAGTACGGGGTTGCCCCGGTTGAGGTCCGTATGGATGTACGGTACGCCAAGAGTGCATAGGGGAGCATCTCGTGCCAATCCTTGTAGTTCACCGTCATTTTTTCGATGATCTTTTTGATGTTCTTATTTGCCGCTTCCACTGCACCGTTCATTTGGGGACGGTACGGGGTGGAATTGCGGTGTCGGATTTTGAATTGTGCACAAAGCTCGTCGATGACCTTGTTGTTCAGGTTCTTGGCGTTGTCCGTGATGATTGTCGCAGGGACCCCGTATCGGGCTATGACGTCGCGTCTAAGAAAACGGGCCACGGCTTTCGCGGTGACTGACGCAAGAGTGACAGCTTCGATCCATTTGGTGAAGTAGTCAATTGCCACCAAAATGAACATGTGACCGTTGGACGCTTTGGGGTTGATCGGGCCGATCACATCCATTCCCCACATTGAAAAAGGCCATGGTGCCGTCATGGGGCGCAATTCATTGGGCGGCGCTTTGATTTGATCGGCGTAGACCTGACATTGGTGACAATGCCTGACATGCTTCACACAATCAGTCTCCATGGTGGACCAATAATAACCCAGGCGCATGATCTTCTTAGCGAGCATGAGGCCGTTCATATGGGGTCCACAGTTTCCCCCGTGTACCTCCTCCATGAGACGCCGCGATTCGTGTTCGTCGATGCACCGGAGGAGTGTGGAGTCGAAGGAGCGGCGGTAGAGTATCTCGCCACTCAAGAAGTAGTGTATCGCGAGGCGTCTGAGGGTCTTCCGGTCACGGCGGTCGGCGAATGGGGGGTATTGGCCGGTTCGCAGAAGGTTCTTGATGTCTTCGTACCACGGCTTCGCCTCGGATGCTTCGATTGAATTGCAGTGCGCCGGCCCTTCGGCTATCTCAATCTCGAGGGGTTCGATAAGGTTCTCCTTCGTGATGCTCACCATGGAGGCGAGCGTTGCAAGCGCGTCCGCGAATTGATTTGTCATGCGCGGAGTATAGGTGAACGAGATGTCCTCGAAGTTCTCGGTTAACTTCTCGAGGTACTCGTGGTACGGCACTAGCTTCGCGTCTTTCGTCTTCCATTGCCCCAGCGTCTGGAAGATAGTGAGCATGGAGTCACCGAACACTTCGAGCTCTTTTACTTTGAAATCAATCGCCGCTTGGAGGCCGAGAATACATGCTTCGTACTCAGCCACATTATTGGTGCAGGGAAAGTCGATCTTTGCCGCTACCGGGTAATAGCGCCCGTCCGGGGATATCAGTACCGCGCCGATGCCTGATCCCGTGGAATTGACAGCACCGTCGAAATACATCTTCCATCCCGGCTCCTCTCCCTCGTCGCCTACTCGGAGGATTCCCTCATCCGGGAAGTCGGGGTTTATGGGTGTGTGGTCTTCAATTGGGAATTCTGCTAAATGATCCGCGATCGCTTGCCCCTTGACCGAAGTGCGGGACACGTACTCGATATCGTATTCCGTCAATTGACAGCGCCATTTGGCGAGGTTGCGCGTGGAGGAGGGACTGTCGAGCAAATATTTCAGGGGATCCGCCTTTGATAGCAAGCGGACCGTGTGATAAAGCGTGTATTGTCGGAGCCTTTGCATGACCCACACCAACGCACAGCACATCTTCTCGATTTCCGGATAATTTGACTCTCCATCGGTGAACTTTTTGCTCAGATAGTAGATCGCGCGCTCCGTGTGCGTGGACTCCTCCTCCTGTCCCAGCATGCATCCTAATGATTGACGACGCACCGTTAGGTAGAGTACGAGGGGACGGCCTGGTGTAGGCGGGACCAAAACCGGCGGTTTGACCAGGTACGCCTTGATGGTGTCAAAGGCCTTCTGACATTCTTCGTCCCATTCGATCGCCGCGTTCTTGCGGAGCAAGCGAAAGAGTGGTTGGCATTTCTCTGTCAAGTTGGCAATGAATCGTGCAATGTAATTCAATCGCCCTAGGAAGCCTCGTACTTCGCGGACCGAAGACGGCGGAGGAAGCTCCTTGATCGCCTTGACTTTATCGGGATCTACCTCAATACCGCGCTCGCTGACCACGAACCCTAGTAGCTTTCCCGATCGAGCGCCGAACGTGCATTTTGCCGGATTGAGCCGAAGCTTGTACTCCTGCAAGCGGTCGAAGAGACGCTTCAAATTAACAAGATGGTCTTCTCCTTCTTTGGACTTGGCAATCATGTCGTCAACATAGACCTCGACTTCCTTATGCATCATGTCATGGAACAATGTGACCATAGCCCTCTGATAAGTTGCCCCGGCGTTCTTGAGACCGAAAGGCATGACGCGATAACAGAAAGTTCCCCACATGGTAGTGAACGTCGTCTTGATCTTGTCTTCCTCGGCCATCCGAATTTGATTGTATCCGGAGAAGCCGTCCATGAAAGAAAACTGAGAGTGGCGCGCCGTGTTGTCAACTAGTATGTCGATGTGGGGCAAGGGAAAATTGTCCTTGGGGCTGGCCTTATTGAGGTCCCGATAATCGACGCAGACTCGAACCCTTCCATCTTTCTTCTCCACCGGCACGATGTTTGCGACCCATTCAGAATAATTGCAGACCTCGAGGAAGCCCGCGTTGATCTGCTTGACAACCTCCTCCTTGATGCGGAGAAGGAGGCTTGCCCGTTGCCGTCGCAATTGTTGTCGTTTGGGCGGGAACTTCTCGGTGTCCAGCGGGAGGAAGTGCTTCACTATTGACGGGTCTAGCCCCGGCATGTCGGCGTAGGACCAGGCAAAAACTTCTTGATACTTGGTCAAGAAATCGATCATTCGGACTCGTTGTGTTGGGTCGAGGCTTGTGCCGATCTTTAGGATGTGGGGCTCCTCTTGAGTACCCACGTTGATCTCTTCTGTTGGCTCGAGCGAGGTGAGTTGGCGATCCTCGAGGCGGCGCAAACTCTCTTCTATCTCAGGCACTAAACTGTCTTCGTCGAGCCCTTCCCCGAAGTATATGGGGCCGGGCTCTCCGAGACTTTCTTCGGATGGGTTCGAATCAACGCATCGAAGATTTGGATTCGAGTGGAGCCTGGAGAATTGAAAGAATTGTCTTAGAGAAATTTAGAACGATATGAACAAAAGAGTAAGGAAGAGAGAGTGAAATAGACGAGGATTCAAAAAATGCATATAGGGAATTCATTGATAGTGAGGATCGCGAAGCCATAACAGAGTTCCCTCTTCCGTCGTGTGGCCTACGGCTACGCCGACACGCGGGAAACATCTCATACATAGATAAATCTTACACATCGGCGATCACAGCCGAGTAGCGCAGGACTGAGGTCCAGTTGTTAAGCTCCTCGTTTTCCTGTGCCGGGCGGATGTGAACCCCTGAAGGAATCTCCTCGGTGACGGCATACACGGTTGGCAAGGTGTCAGTCGCGTCGTCGAAGTCCGAGGAAGGGCCGTCAGAGGTGCTCCCGATGATGAGTGGAGGCCCGGGGAAGAAATGTGATAGCGGGGGGACTGGAATGCCCCTGTGGAGCCTACCATAGTGCGTGGCGAGGCGGTGGAGGCGATTGCCCCGGCGGGCCTCGATGATTTCATGGCAGGAGGGGCGAAAACCAAGTCCCCTCCTATGCTTGTATGTTTCAACTTCAATGGGGCGGTTGATTCCTTGCCCGCGCGCCCCAAGGCCCGTGCCGGGAATGTAATGGTGGCGCAAAAGGACCTTCCCTATCATGCGGTCAGCGCTGGAGGGTCTGACCTCTCCGTAATCCCGGATAACGGAGATAGTCTCAAAGGAGTGGAAAGGCAGGTTTTCGTCGTCCCCGACGCTGATATAGGGAACCGCCGTCTCCTTGTAGACGGCGTAATCCTCCTCCCCCTTGACCGTGATGATCTTTTCCTCGACGATGAATTTCACCTTCTGATGTAGCGAGGACGGAATGGCGCCGGCCGAATGAATCCAAGGCCTTCCAAGGAGTAGGCTGAAGGCGTTCGGGATATCCAATACCTGGAATGTGACGCTGAAGGAGCATGGGCCGATATCTATGAGGAGATCGATTTCACCGTTCACCTCTCTCCTCGAACCATCGAAAGCTCGGACCGCTGTTTTGCTGGGACGGATGCGGTTGAGATCCACATTCATCTGCTTCAGAGTGGTCACCGGGCATACGTTGAGTGCAGAACCGTTGTCGATCATGACTCGGCCGACAATATGGTTATTGCACTTGCAGACGATGTGCAGTGCCCGGAAATGCGCGCATCCTTCGGAGGGGAGCTCATCGTCCGAAAACGAGATGGTGTTGGAGAAAATAGAGTTGATGGTTTCCTCTATCCGGTCCGGGGGCGTCCCTTTGGGGACTTGCGCAGCCGTGAGGACCCGCATGAGGGCCTCCCTGTGAGGTTCCGAGTTGAGCAGGAGGGCGAGCAATGAGATATGGGCCGGAGATTTGGCCATCTGCTCCACTACCTTGTACTCGCTCGCTTTGATGACTTTCATGAAGGCTTCGGCCTCCTCTTCTGTCACCTTCTTGGACGGAGTAAGCAGGGTCCTAGGCCTCGTATCCTCTTCGGCAGCAGGTGCCTTCCCTCTGTCGGTGGTCGCCGGGTTCTCATATAGCCGCCCTGAGCGGGTTATGCCCATGACACCGAATTGTTGCTCTAGCTTCCCGACACTTCCCTCATAGGTCCAGGGGACCCTATCGTTCGAGTACGGCTCCTTGGCGGGGACGTCTATGACAAGCGGGGCATGAGGCGCGTCTACCCCGGTGAGCCCGACTGTGACTTCCGTCGGTACGTATTCAATCACAACGGGAGAGAACCCGTCTTGTTTGCCTTCGTCCTCGCTCGATGTGCACACGGTGATCATGTTGATGGAAGGCCCCGGAGCCGATCCATGGTCAGGAAGAGGATTAGCCTGTACGTTCGGAGGCCTTACAGCATTGAATACGAGCCCCTTCGCGTCGATCATCTCCTGAATCCTCTCCCTTAATCTCCAACAAGTGTCCAGGGTATGCCCCGGTGCCCCCCGATGATATTCGCACTGCTTGCTTTGATCTTGGATGGTTGGATCGAAGCTTGGGCCAGGCGCTATTGTTCCGATCTTCTCACGAATTTGCCGGTAGATGTGGGAAGGCGGAACCGGTAGGGTCGGGTATTGTCGGCGGGGTCGCGATGGTGCTGCACCGCCCTGTTGACTTTGCGGGGGTGGGGCCCTTTGTGCCGGCTGAGTAGTCCTAGGAGCCGGAGGTTGATATTGAGGGGCTTGGGATGGAGCAGGGGCATAATGGTGGACGACGGGCGATGATACTGCAGGTAGGGGTGGAGGCGGCAGTGCGGAATAGTAGATTGATTGGGTAGGGGCTTGAGGTCGATACTGAGGTGCCTGCGGGGCGAGTGAGGGGGCTGCGGGAGGCGCCACCGTGTAGTTCATAGAATATTGCTGGGGGGCTTGTTGCGCCGTATGGACGGTGTTTACCGAGACTTCCTTTCCCCTTCTCCCGCTCGAAGATGATGATGTCGTGGGGGCCTTCTTCGACGACTCATCTCCTTTGCTGGTGGGGTCTTCCATCCTTCCGAGCTTGATGCCCAAATCCAGCTTTTTTCCAGCCTCGATGAGGTCGGAGAACGAGGAGGTGTGCGCCAACAAGTGCGAGTAATATACCCCTCTCAGCGTGGAGTGGAACAATTGGATCTGTTGCACCTCGCTGATCGGAGGGATGTGTTTTGCTGCTTGGGCCCGCCACTTGGCAGCATACTCCTCAAACCTTTGGCCCCTTGCCATCTCTTTGGTGCTTAGCTCCAACAGGGTGGGAGGCGTTTCTGCACAATACCGGTACTGGTCGGTGAACTTCCGGGAGAGGTCCTCCCACGTTGGGATGTCTTCGGCCTTCAACGACATGAACCAATCGAGGGCCGATCCTGACAGGCTATCCTGGAAGGAGTGGATGACGAACTCCTCGTATTCCCAATACTGCAGCATCTTCCCTCGGTAATGGCGGAGGTGGTGGCGCGGATCCGTCGTGCCTTCATAGGTCTTGAACTCTGGAACCTTGAACTTCGGGGGCAGACGCATGCCCGGGAATAGGCTACAGTTACCGTAAAGGGCGTCGGGACGAGCGTCGTTTGCTTGCAGGGCCCGTATAGTTTCCTCCACTCGCTTCAGCCTACGTTCCTGTTCGGCGTCGGCCTCGGGGAAGAAGTGCGTCGGTGAGGCGAGTTGGGCCGCATGAGTTGGCGTGCCCGGTTCGTGGAAGGTGGTGTTTATGGGGGGCGGTACCTGGTAGGAGAGGCCGACGTGGGGCTGCAGAGTCGGATAAGAAGGGAGCTCCGTGGCTTGAGGATGAGTTGGAGCAGGTGCGGTGGGTGCCGGGAAAACCGTCGGCGGAGGCGCCGTGTAGATCATAGCCGGAGCCGGTATAGGAGCAGGTGGAGGTGCAGACAGGATGTGCTCCGCGGATAGGAAGGTAGCCGGTGGAAGAGGGACTACCGAAGGGGCCGGCGGTGGCTGAAATTGACTTGTGAAGGGGTGGGCCGTGGACGTATACAACGTTGGTGGTGCGGGAGCTTCAACGTTCTCCGGGGCTTGGGTCGGTGGAGCCCACGGGGTTGGATCGACTGTTGGTCCCGGTCCCGGGGGAGGAGTAAAACTCGAGGAGGCCCGGTTAGGTCCTCTGAGCAAGGCGAGCAGTTCCGCCATATTAGTGGCCATTTGGTTGACCGTGCCCTCGAGGGCCGCAATGCGGGCTTGGTCATTGGTGGCGGCGGATGTTGGTGAGGCCGTGGGAGAGGCGCCCCTGAAGGTGCCGGGGGTGGGAGATGCGTCGGAAGGGCGCCGGAGTATGCCGGGAGTACGCCTGCAGGAGTAAGAGGTGGTAGAGCGTGTGTCTGCGGTGGTTGAGAGAGAGTCGGGACCGAAGGGTTGACTTCTTCGGAAATATCGACGTGATCTCCTTCCGCCATTCTGAGACGTTGACGAGTCGGGTAGCGGTGTGACGCCAGTGGTAATCACCTAGATTCCAAGAATGTGTAAGGACATACACCAATATCTCAAATGATAAGTGCGGAATTAAGTAAAATGACAAAATGTATGAGATGCATGAGCTTTCAAAACACTAATGTCATTACATTGATTTGCTCCAGGTTCCATGGTTTTCACAAAATAGAACAATCGGAAGAAAGGAAAGGAACATAAATGTAAAGCCGACATCCCTTTGCGCTCGGTGGCCGCTCGAAAATGGCGTGGGTGCGAGCGAGGGCAAAAATGAGTGCGCCTACTAATCCTAAGGATGGGCGAGGTTGCGCGCCCTCTTGTGCACTCGATCCAACTCCGCGTCCAAGCGGGCCATCTCCCGGTCTAAGTGTGCGACCCGGGCGCGTGCTCGAGTCAGCTGCGTCTGAACCTCCCTGTAGTCCGCGACCTCTGCGCGGGCGTCGACAAGCTCGCAACGGAGCCTATCCCGTTCCTCCCTGACGGCCCGTAGCTCCGTGTGCATGGCCGCTTGGATAGAACTCTCGGCTTCGGGAGCGAAGGCGGATGTAGCGCGGGGAGTCGGGGCGGCCTGAGGCCGTTGTGGTGGTGTCGATCCTTGCGGGTAGAACTGGGCTACATATGCTGAGGTGGCAGAAAATGCTCGCTCCTCGTCGGTAGGATGCTCGGGGAAATACAGGCGCTGTATGGTGCTAGCATCCCGCTGACGGCGGATCTCCCGAATCTGTAGGAATCTATCAGGAGCTGTGGACGTGGAGTCGGCCCATTGGATGCGGAAAGGTAGGCGGTCCGCCTCGGCGGGAATGTCCTGTAGGCCGCCGAGTTGTCTGATTACTCGGCCGGGAAATATGAGGGTGCTCCCCAAATGGCTGAGGAGGGGAACTCCAACGATTCCGGGACATCCCGTGATCATGGGGCCGCCGGGATTCCATCGGGCGACCCATAGGAACCGTGAGGGTGTCAGCTCGCGCCAAAAGCGCCTCCATTCCGAGAAGCTGTGCTCGGGAGGTGGGATGACCGGCGCCAAGCGTTCGACAACGAGCGCTCGTCGGCGATGTAGGAGAACGGATGTGACGAGCAGAACGGGCGGATGTGGGCTAGAAGCCAAATCTGTAGCAAGTGCGGGGATCCTCTCATCCTTCCGCGCCGAACCTCCCTAACATAGTCAAGAGACCGAACGGTCTCGGCTAATAGAGCCTCCACATAACTATGGCCTCCCACCGCTTGGAGGACGACTTGGGCTATAGCCCCGTCAATGAGGTTCGGCGAGTACGGGAACAGGAGGGTGCCAAAGATCAAGAGCAGGAATCCATGGCAAGCATCGCGCTGATAGGAAGCCGTAGTAGGCGTCATTGCGCGGAGGAGCGTCCAATCGGAGAGCCATGCAATCCGGATGCCTTGATCCCACCTTTGATGGAGCTCCTCGTGGATATCTTGAGCGGGTATGCGGAGAAGAGCGGAGAGCTGACCCTGGACGGTTGTGAACGGATTGGGTCTGAATATGCCTTGGGTCGTGGGTGTGGGCCTCTGGATGAGTGCCGTGTACTCCTCGATCGTAGGAGCTAACTCTGTACCCTGGAAGTTGAATACTGCGTGCTCGGGGTCCCAAAATTCGGTAGCGGTCCTCAAGAAGATCCAGTCTACCGGAGTCTCGGTGAGCATGACCACGTCTCCGATGATGTCCTGGATGAATGCGCGGTCCACCGGTCGGAGAGTCCTCCAGATGCGCATGATGTCTTGCCTTGGTGGTGTAATTGCTTCGAGCCTAAGACCGGGAGCCGGGCGGTCCATCCTTACCTAGATGGAGGAGATGCCGGCTTAACGTTTTTAGGATCAAATCAATGTAATGTCCTAGATTTTTCGAAAAAATGTATGCAGTGCGAAAAGATAAACTATAGTTGTGTTCTTTACAGTATACATCGCTCTTTCTTATAAAAACAACAAAATGCCCGTCCTAAAAAAAACTACGGGCCGACTCAAGGACTCGACTTTGGGTCGGTTGACGGCATGGAGGTAAAAATTGGTCCAGCATGACGGTCCCTGTGTATGCATGGTTTTCGGTGCTACTGGGAGAACCGCTAACTAGGGATGGGGGCTCCCGACTCAAGGGTGTGAATTCCTTGAAATCGAGCGAGGATCTTTGGGGGCCGGTTCGGTGGCATAGCCGACTCGATCCGTTCCCTTACTCGGAACCTCTGACTAACCTAGCTTCCTATATTGGTGCCCGTGGGATGTCGGACAAGGTCCCTAAGAATCTAGTATGATGTGCAATGCATGTGCAGGAAATAAGATGCGTAAAGTAGATAAGCGGGAAATGCGGAAAGCGGTAAATAGACAAGCAAACAAACAAGCGGGAACGAGCCCGAACCCTCTAAGTGTCCCCAGTGGAGTCGCCAAGCTGTGCGCACCCGAATTTCATCTCGTCGGGGCACGCATGCGCGCGCCTAAGCAAACGCGGCTTGGGAGTGTCCACCTTCCCGGGGGGGACGCGCGACGGACGCACGTGAGAAGGAGTCGCCACTTGCCATTTTACGACCCGAAGGTCGAGGGCCGGCAAGTTACCCGGGTCTAGGGGTACGGGGTACACCTAAATGCTAAGGCAATGGTCGTACGGAACCGAAAGTTCCGAATTCGGGGGTTCTATTACGTGCGGGCCTATATCCCGCACGCCCTTTCGGTACTCTAGCTTGCTAGGTTTGCCATTTTTGTTTATTTACCGCGTGATTTAGGGTTGCACTCGACTCGCCCGTTTTGACACCGTAAATTCGATAAGTTGATTGAGTTGGGCCAAGAACCCGAAAGGTGAGTAGGCCTGTGTGTTCGAGGGATCGGTTCGCTATCTTGTCGTTACAGTTCATCGGACCAATACGGTCGATTCCCTGCGCGAACCGATATCACGATCATTCAAGCTTACTCATCCTTCGGTGATGATAGACCAACTTAACCAATTCGATACTCGGACCTCTCGCTTGCCGATCGGGGATCCTTACAAATGAATGAATGAACATACAAATAAAATCCTCACAATGTTCTCTCGAATAATTACAAAGTGTAAATGAATAAGTAAATGGATCCCGATCGGTTTGCATTGGGCCAATATTCCGCTCCGGCTCACCGTGTAGTTTGAATAACCGATAAACAAATTAGGGCAACGCGGGCTCAAGGAGCCGGGGGTCGGGTCCAATCGAACCGACGATTTGCAGGAGAACCGGTTTGTTTCCACTGTAATCGTTGGACCGATCGAGCTCCCGGGTGATATCTAAACACGTTTCACGCGTCCAATCCAAATTGCCTTCCACATAGGCCATATTTGGAATGTGATGGTGACTCGAGGCTAGATCCCATTCCGCACTCGGGTTGCACGCGCTCGATGAATTAAGAGGCGTTGGACCTCGTGTTCGGTGATTTGGGGCGTTGGACCACGTGCAACACGTAACCTATGAGTTCGGGCCCGAACCGCAATAAATCATCAAAAAGCAAGAATAAAATGGAAGAAAACTGACATAACTGACATGATACAGAAAGCAACTGACAACAACTGATAAGTGTCGGTGAATATCAACGAATTGTGTATTAGGCCGAATGTACGTGATTTAATCAGTTATTAGCCGGGGTTGATTAACGAACAATGTATCTATCCTAGGCAAGCACAAGTGGCGGATTGGGATGAGGTTCTAAGCCAATTACATGTGTGTGTTTGTTTTATGACTCTCATTCAGTTAAGTGTCACTGTGATTTCACCGAATTAACCAAACTCGTGTTTCGACTCTAGATTGGAATCTAATATTCCACCTATCCATTATCTAATATTTGATTAAGTCGGGTACACAATTAGTCCGGTCTTTGGTGTTTTGTAACTGAAATAAAATACTCCCCACTGAATCTATGATAGAAAGAAAAAACACCGAAAACAAACGAAATGGACCACGCGAATGAAACTCGCACCCGAACGGGTTGTCCTTTCTCGTTCATAGCTCTAGGTGTTTCCAACTCCCTAAAGCCTAGGGTATCGGTGAATCATGGAATGACGGTTATGCCCTTGGATGATAAAATTGTGATGTTCGTGTATAAATTGGAGATTTGCGTTACGCGAAGGAGTCTAAGAAGGACTCTCGTGCCCCGACTCGGGCCGCCTCAAATTGGGCCCGGACTCGAGTCACGGCACGTGAGTATTCCCTAGACGTCAATTCTATTCGTGTTACGCATCTCGGTATTTTGAAATTGTGAATTTTATTGGAAAAGGGCATTCACGCCGTTCCGTAAATCATCGATGCGTTTTACCAATTAAGGATCAATTAACCCGATTATTTAATCCAAGTGGTTTAATTAACCGAATGATTCGTCCTATTTCCCCGTTTGTGAAATTATTCGGTGGTGGTAATTTCATGTGGTTATCTCGGTTTTAATGGGGGATTGTTCAAAATTTATGTATCCATCATCCAATTATCATGTGAATAACGAAAATATGAGACACGGATACAAACAATCCCAAGGGACGATTCCAATCATGCCTTACATGCATAACATGCTTAAACTCAAGAACGAAATCTATTTCAACGAAACAAAAGAAAGTCGACGCCGTCAAGGTCTCTCAAACGCAAACGGACACACAAACACGTACACATGACACATAATATAACGAAATCCACAAAGAATGACGTCGACTCATACGATGGAAAAAATGTGAAACATGGGAACCGACTCATTTCGGGATGGGAGAAACCACCTTAGACCCGTGTGGTCCAAGGGGACTCTCGGCCACACCCATCCAAGAGTGGCCGTGGGTCCTCATGGCTCACGCGAGTCAAGGGGGGCTCTCTAAACCCGATCTAAGCCTATTCCCACCATGCTAATACGTGGTACATGACAAAACAGCGGCAAAAGGGAACGGGGACCGGCTAGCTTCGAGGAAAGAGAAGTACCCTAGCCTCGGAGGAACCATAGAGGCTCACGGGTCACCCCCTCAAGGCTAGACCGTGGGTTCTATGGTTCGGCCGTGACTCGGGACCTCTCCCGCTTCGATCCACGTCGTCTCCCCTCATGAGATATACATTCATGTAGTTTACGAGCATGATAGATAAAGTAAATAGATGCTGGACGTTGTATGGCATGCATGAGACATCCGGATCCGAGAAAAAAATGCAAGCTTTCACCTATCCCGAACCTTTAAAGCATATTAACACCACACGTAAGTAAATATCAAAGATCCTAACTCCTCTAAGTTAAAAGGTGTGTTACCTAGCCTCGATGTACGAGGGAAAGAATCGGGGAAGCGGCCACGAGAGTCGCAAGACTCGGTTTGGGCGGCTACGGGTGAGGGACCCGTAAGTGGGCAGGCGCGGCAGTCTCGGGAGAACGGCTTGGCACGCTCGCTCCGATCACGGAACGGTGCAAGGTCGGGCTCGTTGGACTCCTAAGAGGCAGATCTAGGTGGGCACGGAGAGCTCCGAGCGTGCCGAACCCTGAATAAGTCGGAAATGGTGAGAGAAGTTCCAGTGAAAACACAGAAAAACTGGTTAGCGAAAATGGGCCAAACGGAGGTCGTGCACGGTTGGTCGGCCCTCGGATCGTGACCACCTCTTCACGAGAGAGGGTGAGGGTTGTGAGGAACCCTTTAAACTTGATGGCACGACTCTCCGAAGTCGTGGGATGAAATGGCACGCCGTTAGTGTTCGGTGCGCGCGGTGAGGGTCTCGGGACCCGATTGCAACTTCGGCTGGAACGGGATCTTGGGGACCTCAAATCGAAAATCCAAGTCCGGAAATGGACTTAGGGGGTAGGAAATATGTAGGCTATGAAGTTTGAGAATTTTTGGGTTAAGTCGGGTCGGGTGGTTACCGGAATACCGGGTGGTTTTCCGACGGTTTTGGCCGGTTTCGGCCTTGGCAAAGGGTGGACGGAAGTGAGGGGATGGGCTGAGGTTTGAGAGAGTTCTTGAGAGAGATTGGCTTGAGAGAGAGTGAAATTCAAGAAGTGATTAAAGATAATGATGCAAAGGCTTATAAAGGGAGGCTTAATGAAGCAATTAGGGAAAGTGAAGTGTGCTTAGGAGGCCTAAGTATGGGCTGCCGAAAATGGAGGGAAGATTAGGGAGGGGTTTGTGTCTTGTAGAGTGTAGGGGAAGCAAGAGGGGTGATGGGTGTGATGGATGGGTGATGGGAGTTGATAGATGTGAGAGGAAGTGATGGGAGTAAGAGCCAAAATTTGAATTTGTGGAGGGGAGGGCTTGGAGCCGCCGGCCATGGGGGCTTGAGCCGCGGCTCGGGGCTGTCAATTCGAGCCGAGGGTTGAGCCGTGGCTTGGGGTTGAGCCGCGGCTTGATGGCTTGGCTTGGCTAGGCTGTGGGTCCCATTCGGTTGAGGGAAAAGCCGGGAAACGCTTGAAACTTGATTGAACGCGCATCCGACTTC
This sequence comes from Punica granatum, assembly GCF_007655135.1. NCBI lineage: Eukaryota > Viridiplantae > Streptophyta > Magnoliopsida > Myrtales > Lythraceae > Punica > Punica granatum. The sequence continues at coordinate 21,486,754 of NC_045129.1, read as the reverse complement.
CGATGTCCAATTAATTTGAAGATTTGGAATGCTTGAACTACGAGGATTTGAACGAGCCCGATATCGCCATACGTCGCGTGGACGAACGTCCGGGCGACTCGACGCCTCGAGAATCGATTTTGCCTCGTTCGGACGTTCGGAGTGGAATTTAATGCCCTTCGACCTCCGATTGATCTCTGTGCATTCTTGTATTTGTTTTGACGATCCTTTTGCCCCGTGAGGGATTGTTGGGTCGTCATCCTCGATCGGGGACCATTGGCCCGGGAAGACCTAGGGACTTCGACCGGGGTTTTCTCAGTGTGCTCTGAATGTCTTGAGGTGCTCGGGGCTCGTTGTAATCTGTGCTCTACGTGGACGTGCCCCGAAGGCTCGCCGGGAGACGTTCATGACCACTGAAACGTCCATCGGGAAACCGAGTCGAGTTCCGGAAGGTCATCTGAAGCTTGTTCCCCGGCCCTGATGGTCCCTGGGTGCCTGTAGGCCCGTTTTGAAGGGCCGTTTACTTGTCGGTGGAGTGAACCCCGGGAGCTATGTCAGAAAAGGCGTCCGTGGGGGATCGGGGTGTCCCGGCTTAAGCAGGATGTCCCGAAAATGCAACCGGACGCGTCATTGGTCACTTTGGCACTGAGGGGGATTTTTGAAGCCCCATATTGGGCACCTTTCAGTGCTTCGGTGACTCGATGATGAATAGTGCCACAGTGTCAGCTCCGTTGTTTTCGGGGTTCTTTGTCTGTAAATTCTTCCGACTACTCTCTTCAGCTTTTCTAATGGACCCAGCTCTTCTTCTGTGGTTTATGACTCCGTGCTCGCCTATTTGCCTCCGATTGCCGGGTGATGAATAGTAACCCGGGCCTTGGTCGGAAGTCCTCCCGTGGGAAGCCGGTGGGCCAAAATGGGGTGCTGACACTGTACAACCATTGCCTTAGCATTTAGGTGTACCCTGTACCCCTAGACCCAGGCGACTCAACAGCCCTCGACCTACGGGTCGTAAACAGTAAGTGGCGACTCCTTCTCACGCGTGTCCGTCGCGCGTCCCCGGGAAGGTAGACACTCCCAAGCTGCGTTTGCTTAGGCGCGCGCACGCGTGCCTCGACGAGATTAAATTCAGGTGCGCACAATACAGAACAACTTTCTGTATACAGATAACTTTTCAGTGGAAGTCCAAAAATGCCGGTTTCCTGGAGAAAAGTTAATTCCAAATATCAGACGCGGCCATGCCCCGCCAGCACACAGAGCATGAACAATGCTTCAGATTGTCTCTTGGAAGTCACACAGACACTTCAAATGACTTCCGAGCGGCAAAACAAGCATACCCTTCTTCAGAATAGCATAGCCGGAGACTGGTCTGATGGAATTACGGCATACAAAGTTCATACCGCATTGCCCTAAAAACTCTAGCGGACATTCGCAATTGGGCAAAACAGACAGCGAAACGCTTATCAGTTTCCCGAGTAACCTCCGAGGAGCGGAAATGGCCATTTTCAGTGGAAATGCATATTCGGAGGTTCTTTTCACGGAAACTTGATGTCGATTGTCTACCCTACATCATGTTAGCCTTCTCAAGGATCAACGTGGAATCGTCGGAATAAACCACACGACTCATCTAGACCTCCCGAGCAATGCTTTAGAGGTCTCAGATACACTTTTCAAGTCCTTGGAGGTCTGACCTTGACAAACAGAGATTACAGTAATCTCCGGAGTACCCAAGCAACTCAAAAGTCATCCTGAGAAATCCAGTTTCGGCCTCCTAGGACGTCTCCGGCCCCACGTTAGCATTATCGGCTCAAGGGATGATTATTCACGTTGTCTGACAACTTATGTCAAAATGACCAACGTGAGATGCAAATACGAGATATGCTGTCAGAAGCGGACAACTTCGCCCTGGTCACTTGCAACGAGCAAAACCGGCTTCCGAGCCTCACACACATCCGGGTCATTTCTCTATGAAAAATGTCAATCTCGGGCTCATTAACTCCGTTTTCACGCGTATATCGACAATTCGACGTTCAATTCGAATACGCAACCAATCGAGACCCGAGTCTTTTCCCGATTTCTCCTCACGAGCCGTGGGACCCACATGATCTTGCTAGTTTCTCCCTCTAGAAAATGCTCTCAACTTCTTAGGAACCAGCAGCAAGCAAATAACTTGATGAAAACCGAAAACCAAGCCAAATATCCTTAGAGTTTAGGTCGGGATCCATAGCGGGCACTATTCCGACTTATATCCAAAATTCCTCAAACTTCATGGACGACATGTTTCGGACCCAAGGATTCCATTTCTGAACCCAGTTTTTTAGTTTGAAGTCATTTGCTGATTGTTTTGGGTCGTTTTAATCATTTCGGGTGAAGTTGGAGCTCTCAGGTGAATAGTGACGCGTCACCCGCGTCACCAGCGCCACCAGCGCCCGTCACCGAGCACCCCAGCGTCCGTCATCGAGCACGGCCGTGCTTGTCACCAGCTCCCGTCACCAAGCACCCCAGCGTCCGTCATCGAGCACGTCCGTGCCTGTCACCAGCACCCATCACCAGCGCCACCAGCGCCCGTCACCGAGCGCCCCAGCGTCCGTCATCGAGCACGCCCGTGCTTGTCACCAGCGCCCGTCACCAAGCACCCCAGCGTCCGTCATCGAGCACGTTCGTGCCTGTCACCAGCACCCGTCACCAGCGCCCGTCACCGAGCACCCCAGCGTCCGTCATCGAGCACGCCCGTGCTTGTTACCAGCGTCCGTCATCGAGCACGTCCGTGCCTGTCACCAGCACTCGTCACCAGCGCCACCAGCGCCCATCACCGAGCACCCTAGCGTCCGTCATCGAGCACGCCCGTGCCTGTCACCAGCACCCGTCACCAGCGCCACCAGTGCCCGTCACCGAGCACCCCAACGTCCGTCATCGAGCACGCCCGTGCTTGTCACCAGCGCCCATCACCGAGCACCCCAACGTCCGTCATCGAGCACGCCCGTGCCTGTCACCAGCGCCTGTCACCAGCGCCACCAGCGCCCGTCACCAGCGTTGCCAGCTTTCGTCACCAGCGCCACCAGCGCCCGTCACCAGCATCACCAGCGCCTGTCATCGTGCCTGCCGTCACCCGTCATCGTGCCCGACGCCCGTCACCGTGCTTGACCGTGCTCGTGCACGCCCACCCTTGCACCCGAATACTCTTTCAAGGGTTCCACCGAGTCACCCGACTCTCAAACACTTCCCCGACTCTTTCCTCGTATCCTGAGGTTAGGTAAAACATTCTCGACCTAGAGGAGTCAAGGCTTTTCATATTTTTGCATGGCTATGGAGTATTATGGTGTTTCATTCATGTTTAACTTGCAAGATCCAATTTTTATGCAATTTTATGTTATATTATGCATGTGCACTACCTCATGACTTGCTAGCATGTCGGAAAAGGGCTTGGATCGTCGTAAAGAAGACTATCCCGACCCGACTATGGCCAACTAACTCTCGGCCAAGTCTGTAAATGAGAGGGTTGAGACTTAAATTGCTCTTTCCGGGTTAAGATCGGTCTCCTTAGCCGATCCAAGTTAGTTTCCGAGCTTGTTTTATCGTTATTGCACGCATGAAGCCGGTGTTATTTTATCATTTCCTTAACTAACACGTTTGTAAATGTTTGTATGTTTAAATGAGCTAAACAAATCGTGATAACACCGGCTTTTTGTTAAAAAGGAGTGTTATTTATCACGGTTGATGTTTGAGCATCCGAAAAATAATTAAACCACGACTAGGAAATCATTTGTGACTCGGATAGAGCCATGAGAACCTTCGGCCACCTTTCATAAGATGAAGCCGAGGGCTTCTTGGCCTTCCTTGGGTCAAGAATGATTTCCTTATCTCAAGTTTAATTCGTTTATCGGACGGTGTGAATTTTTTAACTTCAATGTCTTTACGATTCCTATGTTAAAGTATCGTTTAAAGACTCTTTTAAAATAAACGTGCATGGATTCATGTATCGAGGACTCATTTGGATCCATTCGGTTATAAGGATATTGTCGGTTATTCAACTGAATTATCCTTGATCGTTATGGATTCATTTTGGTCGTCGAATTACGAATCGTTTTCCTAATTAATGCATTCGGCTATAACCCTTAAGCATTAATTCCACAAATGGGTTAATCGGGACGCCCACATGATTAAACCTACTTCACACTGATAAAGTTTACACAAATTGGCCGTTAACTGATAACTCGCGTCGACGAGTCGTCAAATGACGTTGATGCCCTTTTCAAACTTATCAATTTCAAAACCCGAAACGCGCGGTCCGATGTAGCATGAACGTCTGAAAAGGGCTTCTGTGTCTCAACTTGAGTTTTTACCTGATTCCAGGTAGCTCAGGTCACGATACAGAAGATCTTTCTAGATCACTTCCGGGCAGATCGACCGGTTCCTGGGCTTTTTCGGGGTTCTTGCACAACCCTGGACGATCTAGGGATTTGGTTGACACCGGCTACAGGCCGAGGTAGCCCGCACTACGATGTTTCCCCTTTTCTGAAAACAATTTTCAAATAAAGGGCAAAAATCGTCTTTTCACAATTCAGCGACACTCTTAGGGTTAGCATGACAGAAACACTACAGTACGGGATAAGAACGGGCTACCTGTTCAGGTACAGGTTCATCTGCATAGCCTTTTCCTATCTAACTGATGAGTTTTTATCATCCTAACATAGACTCGGGTAACTAGAACGGTTATCTCTGTCAGAAAACATGCAAAAATGCTGATTAACCTTTCACTCGACCTAACCAAACACTAGATAAGGGTTAGGAGGAATTCTAGATTCCAAATCTAGAGTCAAAACACGAGTTTGGTTAATTCAGTCGTAATTCAGTGTCACAATACGGAACAACTGTAAAAGCAATCCACACACCTGAGATTTGACTCTCTTTGTCAAGTTCTCAAAACAAAGCCGAATGCTAAAACATTAGCACATGTTTGATTGTTTAGCATATGGCATTTGCTTGCAAAAACACCCCTGGGTTAATAATCTGTTAATTCACGTAAACACGACAATAACAAACACTTTGTCTGTTATTAACATGTTGCGTGTTATCTTTCCGCACCTGTTTGCCATGCGGGTCGAGCCTGATCCCTAGGCCGAATAATATTAGGGTTCAACGCCCTAATCATCGAGCACAGGGTCCAACACCCTAATCAACACTCAGAGGGTCCAACGCCCTATTCAGCGAGAGCGTCCCTTGAATTTCAGTTCTTCGGTCTTTTCCCTAAACTCACGGTGAGTTTAGAGTGGAATAATAACCGAACGCAAAACGACTGGAATTCAACCCTTTTGTAATTTGTATTTATTATTTTCGAGAGCATTGTAAGGATTTCATTTTGTACTTTTATTCTGTAAGAATTCCAGTCGATGAGCGAATGGTCCAAGAGTCGAATTAATCGAATCGGTTTAATGCTTGCCCAGATACAAGTAAATCCAAGAACTCGTGGTTCTGGTTCACGCAGGGATTCAACCTCCATGGTTCGATGAACTGTAACACAAGATTGTGAACCAACTCCCCGACATACGGGTTTACTTCTCTCTCGGCTTCTCAACTGACATCGTTTGGTTCACCGAATCTCCGATGTCAAAACGTGCGAGCCGAGTGCAGCTTAATTCATGCGGTAAATCATAAAACATGCAAGCCTAGCAAACCAGAGTACCGAAAGGGTGTGCGGGATATAGGCCCGCACATAACATGAACCCCCGAACACGGATTTTCCGGTTCCGCACAGACCAATGCCTTAACAACAAACTAGGTGTTCTATACCCCTAGACCCGGGTAACTTATCCACCCTCGACCTTCGGGTCGTAAAGTGATAAGTGGCGACTCCTTCTCTCACGCGTGTCCGTCACGCGTCCCCACGGGAAGGTGGACACCCCCCAAGCCGCGCGATCCAAAAGCGCGCAATGCGGGCCCCGACGAGAGTCCACATTCGGGTCCGTACACCTGCCAAGCTTAATTCTCAAATCGAGCTTTTTCCCGGCCTCAATGAGGTCGGAGAATGAAGAAGTGTGCGCCAACAGGTGTGAATAATACACCCCCCTCAGGGTAGAATGGAACAACTGGATTTGCTGAACTTCACTAATCGGAGGGATGTGTTTCACCGCTTGGGCACGCCATTTGGTGGCGTATTCCTCGAACCTTTGGCCCTATGCCATTTCTTTCGTGCTCAGCTCTAGAAGGGTGGGAGGCGTCTCCGCGCAATATCGGTATTGGTCGGTGAACTTCCGGGAGAGATCCTCCCACGTCGGGATGTCCTCAGCCTTCAGCGACATGAACCAATCGAGGGCCGATCCCGACAGGCTATCTTGGAAGGAGTGGATGACAAACTCCTCGTATTCCCAATATTGCTGCATCTTCCCCCGGTAGTGGCGGAGGTGGTGGCGTGGATCCGTCGTGCCCTCATAATTCTTGAATTCCGAGATCTTGAACTTCGGGGGCAGCCGCATACCCGGGAATAGGCTGCAGTAGCCGTAGTGTGCATCGGGGCGAAAGTCACCCGCTTGTAGGGCCCGTATCGTTTCTTCCATCCTCTTGAGCCTTCGCTCCTGTTCGGTGTCAGCCTCGGGGAAGAAATGCGTCGGTGAGGCGAACTGGGCCGCATGAGTTGGCGTGCCCGGTTCGTGGAAGGTGGTGTTTATGGGGGGCGGTGCCTGGTAGGAGAGGCCGGCGTGAGGCTGTAGAGACGGATAGGGGGGAAGCTCCGCGGCTTGAAGATGAGTCGGAGCGGGTGCACTGGACGCCGGGAAAACCATCGGCGGAGGTACTGCGTAGGCCATAGCCGGGGCCGGTATGGAAACGGGCGGAGGCGCGGACAAGGTGTGCTCCGAGGATAGGAAGGTTGCCGGTGGAAGAGGGACGGCCGCGGGGGCCGGCGGCAGTGAAAATGGGTTGGTGAAGGGGTGAGCTACGGACGTGTGCAGTGTTGGTGGCACGGGCGCCTGCATGTCGACTCCGGTCCTGGTGGAGGCGTGGAGCTCGAAGAGGCTCAGTTGGATCCCTTGAGTAGGGTGAGCAGCTCTGCCATGCTGGTGGCCATTTGGTTGACTGTTCCCTCGAGTGTCGTGATGCGGGCTTGGTCGTCGGAGGCGGAGGGCGTCTGTGAGGCCCGCGCAAGGGGCGCTCCTATAGACGTCAAGGGCTGGAGATGTGTAGGAGGGGCGCCCGAGTACGCCGGGAGCATGCCTGCGGGAGTCGGAGGCGGCGGAGCGTGCGTCGGAGGCGGTTGAGAAAGGGCCGGAGCCGGCGGATTGACTTCCTCGGAGATGTCGACTTGATCTTCTTCCACCATTCTGAGACGCTGACGAGTCGGGTAACGGTGCGACGCCAGTTGCGATCACCTGAATTCCAAGAATGTGTAAGGGCAAACATCGATATTTTGAGACGATAAGTGCGGACTAAGTACAATGACAAGATGTATGAGATGCATGAGCTTTCAAAACGCTAATGTCATTACATTGATTGGATTCAAGTTCCATAATTTTACAAAATAGAACATTCGGAAGAAAAAAATGAACATAAACGTAAAAGCCGACATCCCTTTGCGCTCGGTGGCCGCTTAAAAGCAGTGTAGGTCCAAGCGAGGGCAAAAATGGGCGCATCCGCTAATCCTAGGGGTGGGCGAGGTTGCGCGCCCTTTTGTGCACTCGGTCCAACTCCGAGCTCAAACGGGCCATCTCCTGATCTAGATGTGCGACTCGGGCGCATGCTCGAGTCAACTCCGTCTGGAGCTCCCTGTAATCTGCGACCTCTGCACGGGAATCGACAAGCTCGTAACGGAGCCTATCTCGTTCCTCCCTAACGGCCCTTAGCTTCGCGTGCATGGCCGCTTGGATGGAGCTTTCGGCTTCGGGAGCGAGGGTAGATGTAGCTCGAGGAGTCGGGGTGGTCCGGGACCGTTGTGGTGGTGTCGATCCCTGCGGGTAGAATCGGGCCACGTATGCTGATGTGGCGGAGAATGCTCGCTCTTCGTCGGTGGGATGCTCGGGGAAGTACGGACGCTGTATGATGCTAGCGTCTCGTTGACGACGGATCTCCCGGATCTGTAGGAATCTCGCGGGAGCCGAGGATGTAGAGTCGGCCCACTGGATGCGGAAAGGTAGACGGTCCGCCTCGGCGGGAATGTCCTGTAGGCCGCCGAGCTGTCTGATTACCCGGCCGGGGAATATGAGTGTACTCCCCAAGTGGCTGAGAAGGGGAACTCCCACAATTCCGGGACATCCCGTGATCATGGGGCCACCGGGGTTCCATCGGGCGACCCATAAGAACCGCGCGGGCGTCAACTCACGCCAAAAATGCCTCCATTCCGAGAAGCTGTGCTCGGGAGGCGGGATGACTGGTGCAAGGCGCTCGATCAACGAGCGCTCGTCGGAGATGTAGGAGAACGGATGTAATGAGCAAAAAGGGCGGATGTGCGCGAGAAGCCAAGTCTGCAGTAGGTGCGGAGATCCCCTCATCCTACCGCGCCGAACCTCCCTAACATAGTCAAGAGACCGAACGGTCTCGGCTAATAAAGCCTCCACATAACTATGGCCTCCCACTGCTTGGAGGACGACTTGGGCTACAGCCCCGTCAATGAGGTTCGGCGAGTACGGGAACAGGAGAGTGCCAAAGACCAAGAGCAGGAATCCATGATAGGCATCGCCCTGATAAGAAGCCGTCGTAGGTGTCATTGCGCGGAGGAGCATCCAATCGGAGAGCCATGCGATCCTGATGCCCTGATCCCACCTCTGATAAAGCTCCTCGTGGATGTCTTGAGCGGGTATGCGGAGAAGGGTGGAGAGCTGACTCTGGACAGTTGTGAACGAGTTAGGCACGAAGATGTCGTGGGTCGTGGGCGTAGGCCTCTGGATGAGTGCCGTGTACTCTTCGATTGTAGGGGCTAACTCCGTTCCCTGGAAGTTGAACACTGCGTGCTCGGGATCCCAAAATTCGGCGGCGGTCCTCAAGAAGATCCAATCCACCGTGGTCTCGGCGAACATAACCATGCCTCCGATAATGCCCCGGATGAAAGCGTGATCCACCGGCCGGAACGTCCTCCAGATGCGCATGATGTCTTGTCTTGGCGGCATGATTGCTTCGAGTCTGAGACCGGGAGCCGGGCGGTCCATCCTTACCTAGATGGAGGAGATGCCAGCTTAACGTCTTAAGAATCTAATCAATGCAATGTCCTAAGTTTTTTTGGAAAATTGTATGCAGTGCGGAAAGGTAAACTATAGTCGTGTTCTTTACAGTATACATCGCTCTTTCTTACAAAAACAACAAAATGCCCGTCTTAACAAAGAAAAACTACGGGCTGACTCAAGGACTCGACTTTTGGGTCGGTTGACGGCATGGAGGCAAAAATTGGTCCAGCATGACGGTCCCTGTGTATGCATGGTTTTTGGTGCTACTGGGAGAACCGCTAACTAGGGATGGGGGCTCCCGACTCAAGGGTGTGAATTCCTTGAAATCGAGCGAAGATCTTTGGGGGCCGGTTCAGTGGCATAGCCGACTCGATCCGTTCCCTTACTCGGAACCTCTGACTAATCTAGCTTCCTATATTGGTGCCCGTGGGATTTCGGGCAAGGTACCTAAGAACCCGCTAGAATGATGCGATGCAAATGCAAGAAGTAATGGTGCTTGAAAATAAATGTACGGAAAGCGGTAAATAGACACGCAAGCAAGCAACCGGAAACGAGCCCGAACCCTCTAAGTCTCCCCAGTGGAGTCGCCAAGCTGTGCGCACCCGAATTTCATCTCGTCGGGGCACGCATGCGCGAAGCCTATGCAATGCGGCTTGGGAGTGTCCACCTTCCCGGGGACGCGCAACGCACGCACGTGAGAAGGAGTCGCCACTTGCCATTTTACCACCCGAAGGTCGAGGGCCAGCAAGTTACCCGAGTCTAGGGGTACGGGGTACACCTAAATGCTAAGGCAATGGTCATACGGAACCGGAAATTCCGAATTCGGGGGTTCTATTACGTGCGGGCCTATATCCCGCACGCCCTTTCGGTACTCTAGCTTGCTAAGCTTGCCATTTTGTTTATTTACCGCGTGATTTAGAGTTGTACTCGACTCGCCCGTTTTGACACTGTAAATTTGATGAGTTGATCAAGTTGGGCCGAACATCCAAAAGGTGAGTATGTTGGTGCATCGAGGAATCGGTTCACTATCTTAGCGCTACAGTTCACCGAACCATGATGGTCGATTCCCTGCGTGAACCGAGGCCACGAGTATCTGAGCTCACTCACACTTTGGTAGAAATAGACCAACTTAACCGATTCGGCATTCGGACCTCTCGCTCATCGATCGGGATCCTTACAAGTATATGAATGAACATACAAATAGAATTCTCACAATGTTCTCTCGACTAATTACAAAGTACAACTGAATGAGTAAATGGATCCCGATCGGTTTGCATTGGGCCAATATTCCGCTCCAGCTCACCATATATTTTGAATAACCGATAAACGAATTAAGGCAACGCGGGCTCAAGGAGCCGGGGGTTGGGTCCGATCGATCCAACGGTTTACGGGAGAACCGGTCGGTTCTCACTGTATCCGATGGACCGATCGAGTTCCCGGGTGATATCTAGATCCGTTTCACACGCCCAATCCAAATTGCCTTCCACATAGGCCGTATTCGGAGTGTAACGGTGAATCGAGGCTAGATCCCATTCTGCACTCGGGTTGCATGCGCTCGGTGAGTTAAGAGGCGTTGGACCTCGTGTTCGGTGATTTGGGGCGTTGGACCCCGTGCAACACGAAACCTATGGGCTCAGGCCCGAACCGCAATAAATCGTCATAAGCAAGGATAAAACAGAAGAAAACTGATAAAACTGACATAATACGGACAACAACTGACAACTATCGGTGGATACAGACAAATGGTGTATTAAGTCGAATGTACGTGATTTAATCAGTTATTAACCGGGATTGATTAGCAAACAATGTATCTAACCTAGGCAAATATAGAGGGCGGGCTAGGATATAGTTCTAAGCCAATTATATGTGTGAATTTGTTTTAGGACTCTTATTCAGTTAAGTGTCGCTATGGTTTCACCGAATTAGCCAAACTCGTGTTTTGATTCTAGCGTTAGATTAGGCCAAATGTATGATTAATCCGGTTTTTCGTATTTTGTAACTGAAATAAAAATGATCCCCACCGAATCTACAATAAGAAGAAAGAAACACTGAAAACGAACGAAATGGGCCGCGCGAATGAAACTCGCACCCGAACGGGTCGTCCTTTCTCGTTCATAGTTCTAGGTGTTCCCAACTCCCTAAAGCCTAGGGTATCGGTGAATCACGGAATAATGATCATGCCCTTGGACGATAAAATTGCGAGGTTCGAAAATAAATTGGAGATCGCGTCACACGAAGGAGTCTAAGAAGGACTCGCGTGCCCCGACTCGGGCCGTCTCAAATTGGGCCCGGACTCGAGACATAACACGCGAGTACTCGTTGGACATCAATTCTATTTGTGTTACGCGTCTCGGTATTTTGAAATTATGAATTTTTGGTGGAAAAGGACATCCTCGCCGTTCCGTAAATCATCGATGCGTTTATGAATTTACGACCAATTTATCCAATTATTTAGTCCAAGTGTTTTAATTAGCCGAATGATACGTCTCGTTTATCCCGTTCGTAAGATTTTTCGATATTTATTATTTCATGTCGCGATTACGGTTTTGACGGATGAGGTTCGGGTCTAGCATATCCAATAAGTAATAAATGCGTGGGCGACGATTTAAAGGAAATGTAATTACGAACAATTCCGAGGACCGGCTTTGGAGTAATGGAGAGGCCAACCGAGACTCCCACGAGGTCACGGATGATTCGGCCGCCTCTCAAAGGTGAGTAGCCGAATACACCTTGACCCGGCTTGAGCCTCGGTAGGTCTTTCACGTTGCTCCTAACCGTCCCTTGCATGCAACAAATAACCCATACGTGATAATAATACACATTTTACTAAATTGACATTGACACGACCCCGATTTGTGCAAATAAACATATGAAACACTCAAAGAACATCATATTCGCAAAATCGACAATCAATATTAACTCATTTCATGATAATCTTAGGAATAATGCATGGGAATCACACGGCATCAAGAGAGGAGGAGCCCCAAGATTTCGAATAGGCCAAGGAGCCCCACGGCCCCCATTGCAAGGGCATGGCCGTGGGTTCCTTGACATAGCCGAACCCTCCAAGGGCTCTCTCTCCTAGATCCCGAGCCATTCCCTTCACTTAACCATATCACAGCCACGGCTAGGGACTTCCCGTGCATGGAGACGGTCTATTCCGGGAAGAGGAGAGGGTCATGGACCCTAGGAGGCCATATAGGCTCACGGCCCTCCTTCATGAGGTTCGGCCGAGAGTCTCTATGGCCTCCTCAAGTCCATACCGATCTCCTTCTCTCGGATCCGACCCCCCCTAGCACTATGCATGCATATTAATACGACGTGATGACGTGAATAATAATAAAAATACGTGCAACAATGCATGGCATGCATGGGAACATCCGAATCTAAAGGAAAACGACGTTGTCATGCATTCGGATCTTTCAAGTCATATAAACATTTCATACAAGCAATGATCGAGGGTCTTAACTTCTCTAAGTTGTGAAGAATCGTTACCTAGCCTCGATGCATGAGGAAAAGAGTCGGGGAAGCGGCCTCGAGAGTCGCAAGACTCGGTTTGGGGTTACGGGTGTAGTGACCCGAGAAGAGGGCAGCTGCGGCAGCTCGAGGGAAAATGGGTCGGCACGCTCGCTCTGGTCATGGCACGATGCGAGGTTGGGCTCGTTGGACTCCTAAGAGACGGATCTAGATGATCGTAGGCAGACCCGAACGTGTCAAGGCCTGAAAAAACCCGAAAATGTGAGAGAAAGTTCGGTAAAAATGTGAGGAACCCGGTAAGAGAGAAACGGATGAACGATGGTTGAGCACGGTTGATCGGCCCTCGGACCGTGACCACCTCTTCAAGGGGGAGGGTGAGGGTTGTGAGGAACCCTTGGAACGTAATGGCACGACTCGCCGAAGTCGTGGGAAGAAATGGCAAGTCGGAAGACTCGGTGTGCACGGCTAGGGGCTCTTGGGACCCGATTGCACTTTTGGCTGGAACGTGATGTTGGGGACCTCCAATGGAAAATCTAAGCCCGGAAATGGACTTAGGGGGTGGAAAATATGTAGGCTAGGGAGTTTGGTGATTTTTGGCTTAAGTCGGGTCGGGTGGTCACCGTTATACCGGGTGGTTTTCCGGTGGTTTCGGCCGGTTTTGGCCTTGGCAAGGGCTAGACGAGCTGGAGGGTAGGACTGGAGTTTGAGAGGATTCTTGAGAGAGATTGGCTTGAGAGAGAGTGAGAATGAAGAAGTGATTAGGTTGATGAGGCTTAGGGTTTATAAAGGGAGGCTTAACGGCTTGGTTTAGTGAAGTTAAGTGCGGTTTTGGGGGGATTAAAGGGCTGCTGAAATTTGGAAGGGGATTAGGGAAGGGAAATGGTCATGTTGAGTGTAGGGGAAGTTAGAGAAAAGTGATAGGAAGTGATGGGAAGTGATGTGTGTGTAAGAGGAAGTGATGGGTGTAAGAGCAAAATTTGAATTTTGTGGAGGGGAAGGCTTGGAGCTGCCGGCCAAGGGTTGAGCCGAGGCTAATTGCGGCTGAGCCGCGGCTTGAGGGATTGAGCCGTGGCTTGGGGTTGAGCCGCGGCTTGGTGGCTTGGCTTGGCTGAGCTGTGGGTCCCATTCGATTGAGAGAAAAGCCGGCAAACGCTTGAAACTTGATTGAGCTCGCATCCGATCTCTGATGTCCAATTAATTTGTTGATTTGGAATGCTTGAACGACGAGGATTTGAATGAGCCTAATATCGCCATACGTCGTGTGAACGAACGTTCGGGCGACTCGGCGCCTCGAGAGTCGGTTTTGCCTGTTTGGACGTTCGGAGTGGAGTTTAGTGTCCCCCGGTCCCCGATTGCTCTTTGTGCGTCTTGACATTCGTTTCGGTGACCCTTCTGCCCCGCGGGGGATCGTTGGCTCGTCGCCCTCGACCGAGGACCGTTGGCCCGGGGAGGCCTAGGGACTTGTGCCCGGGATTTCTCAGTGCTCCCTGAATGTCTTGAGGTGTTCGGGAATCGCTACGGTCTCTATTTTCCGTGAATGTGCCCCGAAGATTTGTCGGGATGCATTTGCTACCACCGAAACGTCCCTCGGGGAGCCCTGTAGAGTTCCGAATGATCGTCTGAAGCTTGTCCCATGGCCTTGATGGTTCCTGGGTGCCTGTAGACCCGTTTTAGGGGGCCGTCTGCTTGTCAGTGGAGCGGGCCCCGAGAGCTCTGTCAGAAAAGGCGTCCGTGAGAGATCGGGGTGTCCCGGCTCATGTGGCATGCCCCGGAAATGCGCCCAGACGTGTCTTTGGTCACTTTGGCACTAATAGGAATTTTTAGAGTCCCTTATTGGGCACCTTTCGGTACTTCAGTGATCCGATGATGAATAGTGCCGCAGTGCCAGCTCCGCTGTTTTCGGGGCTCCTTGTTTGTCTGTTCTTCCGATGGCTCCCCTCCACCTTTCTCGGTGGACCATGCTTTTCTTCCGCAATCCATGACTCTGTGCCCGCCTATTTGCCTCCGTTTTCCCGATGGTGAATAGTGTCCCGAGCCTTGGTCGGAAGTCCTCCGTTGGAGCCGGTGGACCAAAATGGGGTGCTGACACAATGTGATTAGCAATATTTCCTTCACCAATGGCCGTATGTGTAAAACGATTTTTAAACGTGACATGCGTTCTCCAAAAACTTTGTTTTGAGACCCTAATCACTTGTATTTTTAGTAAAAATGATATATTGATTTCCTCTTATTAAAACCATTTGAATGCCTTAATTTATTTAATAGAATAAGGGTTCAAGACAGAAAAATCGATATTCTCGCGTAGCAAGAAATATTCATTTCGGGATATTTTCAATTAAATAATGTTTGCCTGAACCAGATAATACTTTTTCGGAAAAAATTTCTTCGCTTTAGTGCTTAAAATCTTCAAAAACGATGAAAATGAATTTTTTTGATAAGTTCAGGAGCTTAGGCATGATTAAAACGGACCAAACCAGTTTAGTTCGAACTTTAAACTCAGCTGCTTTTTTATCGAAATTAAGGAAGGCTGGTTGTGGTACCACTCGCACCACCGTACCTGCACTTGGTACGGCTACCCCCGCCTGGCTGCCAGTTGGCCATCCTTATTCGGATAGCCAGCTAGCATCCTCCGAAGCTCCGAAATCAAAAAAAGTTCTTTCCATTTTTGACCCCTATAGTTTTTGAAATTATAAACTGACCCCGACTCCTCTTTCTGTATTTATAGAGGGTATTTGCTTGAGCAAAAGATTTTGGCTACTTGATGTGCTGAAATACTACCAAAATATTGACCTAAAATACCACAAATTGCCTAGGATCTAGCCTAATTAGTAAGGAGAACCAGTGTTATCAGAACCAGATTAGATGTTGAACCGGTCGAGGTATGGGTTCACGGGTTCGATAGGTCCAATCGGGGTTCGATGGGTCGGACCGCACGTTTAATTAAAAATTATATAATACATAATTATTATAAAAAAGCATGATGAATAAAATAAATACACAATAACTATTCTTAATTAATAAAAGAACATTTTCACCCAAGCCTTTCTCTCCTTTGTTATTGTGTAAATCACATTTATGCTTCTCGTTGAGTGTTAAAAAGAAAAACTTTGAACAAAAACAGACAAAAAGCGGCTCCAGCATAAATGGTTATAGCGCAAGCATTGAAGGAGTGTGGAATCTGAGGTCTTGTGTTCGAGTCCCTTACCACAAATTTCACATTTCTCAATAAAAAGGAACCCATATAGTTGGTCTGGTTCGTTTGGGTTTGGTGGGTTCACATTAAAACAGATCGATTCTATGGGTTGGCCGGTCCAAATAGGCAGATTGGGTCTTCAAGCAGAACTGGACCGGAGAAAGTGTCAGTTCCCAGTCGAACTAGTCCGATCGGCCGGTCCGGTCCGGTTTTGATAACACTACATGGGTTGAAATCGATTTACACCTCTTCGCTTCCTTTCTTAAGCTCCTACTAAATATCTAAGGAAAAATTGAACTTTTTATGCCTCTTCGTGCTTTCTAGGCTAGTATCTTGCCAGGATAGGTGTAAATACGTCAAATACCATGCTAATAGGTTGCTAGACTATAGATTAGGGTAGTCGGAATGCCTAATATAATGTATCTTAGCTCAATCTTGCTAGATTTGTTGTTAATATGCATGTTTAAGCTTTGATCTAGGATTAACCGGTTAGCATCATGTTAATTAGGTCTAACCCGACTTCAAAAATTCTCTTGATTGCTCCCGGTCTCTATGCTAGGATAGTAACAGAGTATAATTTGTTGCTGAAAAGGTTAATTAGTGGCTAAATTGCATGAAAACGAACCCTTAAGCATTTGGCCATAGGAATCGAACGTGAAAACCGATTTATTTATTAATTTGGCCATGAAATTGAGCTCAAGAGCCTCCGCTTTGTTGCTGTGCATTCGGGTCAATAGGATTAGAGTGCTTAATCGGATCAATTTAGGACTGAATTAGATGGAAATTGCATGATTCAGCTTGGTAAGGCTAGCTAGGCTTTCAACTTTGGCATGATTAGGTGTATATTTAATCTAAGCGCTTCATTTTGCCTTGGAATGTGAATGTCTACCCCCTGTTGATGTGTGCTGGTGTGGCCAAATGGGAATCAGGGGCCAATTAGAGTTGATGTTGCTCAATTAGATGAAATGTTGATGAATTTGTTCGATTTGTTTCGGCCATGAGGGAATTGTCGTCCAATGAGGCCAATTTGGGTCACTTAGGCTTGGATATGGAAACTGAGGCAATCTGTGAAGGTTCTTTGTCATTGCCGAATGAGTTTTTGTGTGTCTAAGAGTAATTGGAGAGTCTAATTGGTGGTTTAATTGGTTAATTGGAGTGCCAATTGGCTTAATCACATACACTAGACTACAATTCACGGGTATTGGGACTAATAAACCACTAATTAGGTGTATTAGGACTAATTGGATGACCCAAGTGGTCTTGAGGGTAGAAACATTAGGTCAACCGATTGAAGCCCTCATTTGGTCAAAAAATGGAATTAATTGAACAAAAAACCCAACTTGTGCGAAAATTGAATACTTAGACTTAAAATTTGATAATAGCATAAATTTGGTGTTAAGGGTAATAAACCCGCTAAGCGAGTATAAAGGATATAGATTGAAGGTCTTCTTGACCTAAAGGGATTTAGGACCTTTTTTTCTAGAGTTCGGGATTAGAATGAATAGATCATGTAAATATGGTCTTTTGATAAAATTGGAATAAATTGTTTAAGGATAAAACATTGTAAATAGACTCTGGATAAAATAAATAGTTTTTTCCTCGATCAGGAGCTGTAGCCTCTAGCTCATTTCTACTTCTTTTAGGCCCGCTCTGTAGACCTACTTGGCCCACCATGAAGACCCATTTGAAGGTCCATTGGAGGCTCATGAATGTGACGATTGTATTGATGTGGATGTATGGACACATGTGTGACGTGCAAAGCGATGTGAGTAGTATATTCCGACTTGTATATCCATATATATACGCTGATACGACTCTTAAGAGTTAGATTGAAACAATTTGACATAAAATAAATGTGTTAACAAGATAGGAGCCCAGGAGAGTACCAAAATGGAGGGTTATTCGTTTGCAAGCCTCTAATCCCATAAGAGCTCCCGGATCCACCTCTTTGGTTCAAGACCGAGTCAAACAATCAAGTCCATAGGAGGTTAGTGTTTTGACCACTTAGTGACCCAAGGGGCTCACCGACCAATTGAAACGATGTAATGGCAACTCCTCACAGTCCAAATCACACGGACTAAACTAACCCAAGTCGGTAAAATCCACTTATCGACAGCCTCGAAAACATATCCTTATAATTTTTTTATCACTTAAAACCACTTCTCCAATCAATATCTGAAATACTTTTTTTTTATAAGTAAGATTAAGAATATATTACTGAGACGAAAGTGGTACATCAAGATTAGGATAACCCTCAAACATGGGAGAAAATTGGACTTATTACCGTATTGGCTTAAATCATGCGCATGAGAGTTATCCGATCGAGGAATCCAAGTACATTTCTAGTCTAAAAGTAGAGCTAGTAGCCTAACAATATCCAAAACGACGATTCTAATTTCCCATGGGGAGTGATTGGGATAGACGATAGCATCAACAAGCAGCAAATCATCAGATCTAATCCAAATCTTTCTCCAGACATGTTCAAGTGCTAGAGAGATTGTCAGCAGAACTGCCTTGGCTTCGGCCTGCAAGGGCTAACCCGTCTCTGCTTTGGAGATCCATGAGTGTGAGATGGGCATGTTTGGCTAGTTTATGGTTCCTGCAAGGTTGGACTTCTCTGCCTTCCAAGTAGCGTTAGTGGAAATGTAGGTCCGATCTCCGGTGAGACTGCTTGTTTCCTCCATGTGCTGAAATTGTCTAGATCTGGACTCAAAATGTGGTAGGGATGTCTGGCAGGTGCTGTGTTTCGCGAAAGCATGTTTGAAACGATGGAGGCAATAGGAAAGATCTACAATGCTTCCTGCAAAGAAGACATCATTTCTTAGTTACCACAAATGATATAAAATAAGGGATCCATACAGGGTAAAAAGTAAACTATCAGCCAATAGTCGAGTGATAATGGCAGGAGGATTTGCAGTGAAGTTCACAATATCTATCGGTGATAGACAAGGGATAGCTTCAGAGCATATGTCCCATGGTGATTCCGTCCAAACAACACGATAGAAGATGCATTCTCGGAAGAGATATGCAAAGTTATCGGAGCTGTGTGCACCCGAATTTCATCTTGTCGGGGCACACATTGCGCGCGCCTATGCAACGCAGCTTGGGAGTATCCACCTTCCGGGGACGTGCGACGGACACACGTGAGAATGAGTCACCACCTACCATTTTACGACCCGAAAGTTGAGGGCCGGTAAGTTACTCGGGTCTAGGGGTATGGGGTACATCTAATTTGTTAAGGCAATGATTTGTACGGAACCGGAAATTTCGAATTCGAGGGTTCTATTACGTGTAGGCCTATATCCCACACGCCCTTTCGATACTCTAGCTTGCTAGGCTTACCATTTTATTTATTTATCGCGTGATTTAGGGTTGCACTTGACTCAACTGTTTTGACGTCGTAAATTCGGTGAAATGATCGCTTTGGGCTAAGGCCTCGAAAGAAGAGTAGGCTTGTAACTTGAGGAATCGGTTCACTATCTTCGCGTTACAGTTTGTCGAACTGTGGTGGTCGATTCCCTGCGCGAACCGAGACCGCAAGTACTCGGGCTTACTCATGACTCGACCAATTCGACCCTCGGACTTTTTGCTCGCCAATCAGGGATCCTTACAAATGAGTAAATAAGTGTACAAATAACATCCTCGCAATGTGCTCTCGAATAATTACAAAAATACAACTGAATAAAGTAAATGGATCCCGATCGGTTTGCATTGGGCCAATATTCCACTCCGGCTCACCACGAGATTTTGAATGACCGATAAGTAAATTAAGGCAACGTGGGCTCAAGGAGCTAAGGGTCGGGTCCGACCAGACCGACGGACAGTAAAAGAGTCGATTGACTCTCAAGATGGTCGTGAGAACAGTCGAGCTCCCAGGTGATTGTCAAGCTACGATTCACGCACCCAATCCGAGTCGTCTTCCGCTTAGACATTACTCGGAGTAAAGCGATGACTCGAGGCTAGACCCCATTCCGTACTCGGGTTGCACGCGCTCGATGTAGGGGGCATTAGACCCCGTGATCGATGATTTGGGGCGTTAGACCCCGTGCAATACGTAACCTATGGGTTCAGACCCGAGCCACAACAAATCAACAAATAAAAGCGGAAAACAGAAAAAAAAATCCTTATAAAAATTGATATAAACAGATAAAAACAGACGAATAATTGATAAACAGACAAGTGCAGACAAGTTGTGTATTAGACCGAAATTACGTGATTTAATTAGTTATTAACCGGGATTACTTGGCAAACAATTTATCTAGCCTAGGCAAACAGAGGAATGTGCTAGAATGCAGTTCTAAGTCAACTATGTGAGTGAGTTTGTTCTGTAGATGACAATGTGGTTTCACTAAATATGCCAAACTCATGTTTTGACTCTAGATTTGGAACCTAGAGTTCCGCCTAGCCATTATCTAATGTTTATATAAGCCGAGTGAACGTTTAGTCCGGTTTTATATATTTTGTGACAAAAGTAACAACACTAACTACTGAATCTACAGTAAGATGACAGAAACACCGAAAGTGGATGAAACGGGCCATGCGAATAAAACTCACACCTGAACGGGCTGCCCTTTTCCAACCATAAATCAAGGTGTTTCGATCTCCTTAATGCTTAGAATGTCGGCGTATCACGAAACGATGGTTATGCCCTTGAACAGTAAAAGAGTGCAAGGCACACGTGTAAGATTGAGATTGTGTGACACGAAGGGGTCTAAAGGAGACTTGCATGCTTTGACTTGAGCCGCCTCAAATCGGGCCCAGACTCGAGTCAGGGTGCACAAGTCCGCCCTAGACACCGATTCTATTTGTGTCACGTGTCTTGGCGTTTTGAAATCGTGAATTTTAAAAGGGCATTCCCGTCGGTTCATGATCCGTCGATGCGTTTACACATTGATAGCCGGTTTGTCCAATTATTTAGGTCGAATGATTTAATTAATCGAATGATATGTCCCACTTTCCCGTTTGTGGAATCATTAAGGATTATGGCCTCGAATCTCAAATGCTACCGGTTAATGAAGTGATTGTTCGAAATAGACGCGCCTAACATACAAACTAACGATTAGGCAAAGGATCCGATCGCAAACAAATCTGAGAATCGATTTGAAAGTGGAAAGGGAGACCGCCCTTGACCTGGGAAAGGTCATGGAGCTCTCGGCCACTCTCCAAGGAGGAAGGCCGAGAGCCTCCTTGACCCTGCTCGGGTCTCGGATGGTCTCCTGCGCCAGTTCTAACCATTTCTCGCATGCATAAAGCATCAAGCACGACAATGACACACATTTTACAAAACCGATGCCGCCAAGATCATGGAAACGCAAACAAGCATGTAGCACAAACACAAATACGATATTTAAAGGAATCGATAAAGCTGCATCGGCTCATGCAACGACAAAACATAAAGGAAATCATGGGAAGCAACTAACATCGAGGGAGAAGAGACCGCATGGCCTCGGGTGCACCAAAGGGCTCTCGGCCTCCCTCCCATGGGATGTGACTGTGAACCCTTCCTTGGCTCAACCGGGCCATAACGTCTCTCCCACCTCGATCTAAAGCGTCTCCCGTCATGCTAACAAGTTATATATGTTATTACATGTGTACACATCATTAAAAAGTCAAGATAACGAACTAATAACATAATAAACGAAACATGTAAGAAAGTCGGTCTAGGACTGCCTTTTCACCCCCACAAGCCTAAGAAACTAAGAGACCTACTTCTCTAAGTTGTGAAGGAGTTCTACCTAGCCTTGAGATGCGAGGAAAGAGTCGGAGAAGTGGCTTGAGAGTCGGAAGACTCGGTTGCACAGAAGCTATCCAAGAAAACAGCAGCGGCTCCCGGAAGAACTTGGCTTGCACGAGAGGTTCGGGATGGCTTCACGGGCTAGCACGACTCGCCTTGACCCTCAAGAGGATGCTGGAGATGGCCGTGGACAGTGCTGATCGTGCAAGGTCCTGGATTGTCCCGGAAACGCAAAAGAAAAACCGGCAAAACTGAAAAAAGAAATCGAAAAAGAGGAAAAGAGGGCAAAGGCGGTTGTGCACGGTTGATCGGCTCTCGACACATGACCGCCTCTTCATGGGGGAGAGTAAGGGTCGTGAAGGACCCTTAGAAGGTGATGGCATGACCCACTGTGGTCGTGGGAAGAAATGGCATGCTTGGAACCCGATATGGACTGTAGGAACCTAGTTGTGCACCGTCTCTGTGCTGAGCTGAAACACAGTGCTGGAGGCCTCAAATGCTAAAACTAAGCTCAAAAATGGATTTAGCTGGTTGAAAACATGAGGGGTATTAAGTTTGGTTGAAGTTGGCTAAGGTTGGGATGAAGGAACACGCCTAGGACTCGGGAATCACCTAGTAAGCCCGTTTCTGGACTGTTTCTGTGTTGATCAGTTCCGCATGGCTGGAGGCTTCAAATGCAAAAACTAAACTCGGAAATGGAATCCGGAGGTCGAAAACATGTTGGGTATGAAGTGTGGTTGAAGTTGGTTTGGGTTGGGTGGCGGTCGCCGGAAAACAGTTGAGTTTTCGTGTAAATCGGCCTTGTATCCGGGCTGAGTTGGGCCTGGACGCCCAGAACTTTGCTGAAGCTTGAGAGCACTTGGAGAGGATCTCCGAGATAGAGAAAGCTAGATAGATGTTGGATGTTGTGTTGTGATTAAGTTAATGATCCAATGGGCTTATAAGGTGGCCTAATGAGGCAAATTAAGTGGAATTAAGTGCAATTAGAGTGCGCTTAGGGCATCCGAATTTTTGTAGGGAAGATTAGGGTGGGGAAGTTGTCTTGTTGAGTATAGGGAAAGGAAGAGAAGGGAAATGAGAGTTGATGGATGGAATGATGGATGGGAGAGGTGTAAGAGATATTTTGACTTGAATGGAGGAGGCTCATTTGGCTTGCCCTTAGAGGAGAGCCATGGCTTATGGCTTGGCTTGGCTTGGCTAGCTCAAGGGTCCCACTTGACTAGGAAGAAAGCCGGAAGAAGCATGGGGCTCGATTGATCGCGCGTTCGATTTCCGTGGTTTGCTTGAACGACGAATTATCAATGTACGCGCGAATACGATTTTAATGAGCCTAATATTGACATATTTTATGTAAGTGAATACTTGGGTGACCCGGGGACTCAAAAGCTGATTTTGCTCCGTTTGGATGATCGGAGCGAAGTTGTCCGTTTATGTCGGCTATTCGCGCCTCTGCGTGCTGCACTGCTCGTGTCGGTGTGCTTTGTGCTTTGGGCAAAACGGTTGACTCGCAGACCTCGGCTGGAGATCGATAACCAGAGACGTCCTAGGAATCCGTGAACGGGGCTCTCTTAGTGTTTCCCAAGTGTTCTGATGTGTTCGGAGACCACTACAATCTCCGTTTGTCAAAAACGAGTCCCAAAGGCTTGCTAGGAGGTGTTCGTGACCATTGAAACGTCACTCGAGAGACTAGTATGATTTGCTTGGTCCGAGCCGAAATGATTTTCTAGCCCCTGGGGGTTGTTGGGAGTGGGTGGTACAAAGCTCGAACATCAACATTTCCCCAAATGAGCTATGAGCGCAAGATTATGTGTGAAAGGGGCCTTTTTTCCGCTGGAACGGTGTTCGGGAAACCTAAATAACTTGTGCAGTGCGAACAAAGTTTATTTCCCTGGCCCTTGAGGTCCCTAGAATTGATTGGCGAAGATTTCGTGCGTTGACGATTCGTTAAAAGGGTCTCTAGCTATGTTTCTGTGCAAAAAGGGCTCATTTTTCCAAGTCGAGACCTATTCGGGAGATCATGATGAGTTCCGAAACACAGTCTGAAACCTGTTCCCTGGTCCTGGTGACTCTCGGGTGTGTGCAGTCCTATTTTTCGGGTGTCGATTATTTGTCTGTGGAGCAGACGTCTCGGAAGCCCCGTCAGGAAGGTCCCTGTGAACGTTCGGGGGTGCCTCGACTTAAGTAGAAAGTTTCTGAAATGCACTCGGAAGTGCCGTTGGTCATTTTGGCACTAAGGGGGATTTTTAGAGTCCCATATTAGATACCTTCTAACGCTCTGGTGATCCGACGGTGAATAGTGTCACAGTGCTGGCTTTTGTCGTTTTGAGGTTTGCTGCTTGTTTACTCCTTCCAATTGTTCGTTGCGGGCCTCTAATTGTCCTAACTTCTCCTTTGTAGTCCATGCTCTCTAACTGCGTGTTTGCCCCTATCGACCTAGCTGTGAATAGTGACTTGAGCCTCTGTTGGGCGTTCCTCTATCTTGTTCGTCGAGCTATGGTCGGGGTCACTGTTGGTGTTCCCTGTTGGAGCCGGTGGGCCGGAATGGGGTACTGATAGGAGCTGGTTCGATAAAGAGGGCAAGGTGCACCGCTTTGGGAGAACCAGGGGAGGTATTCATCACAATTCTCCATAAGTGGATTTTCAAACGTTCATGAATCTTTAGACGCTGTTAGCACCCCATTTCGGCTCATCAATCCAAGCAACAGTATCAGTAGTAAGCAAGAACAAGCGGATGATATGGGTGAACAACAAAAGAACTTCCTTGGTCATCCATAGCCAACAGAGCAAGCAGAAGCCAAACCATCACAAAATCGACATTTTTCAAAATACCACGCCGACAGTGCTATTTTGATGGTTCGCTCAATCATTAGAAAATATCCAATATTAGACTCAAAAAATTCACATCAGTGCCAAATAGATGAAAAGTGCTTCAAACACATTTTGCAGATCATCTGCTCTATACAGAACAACTTTCTATATACATAAAACTCTTCAGTGGAAGTCCAAAAATGTCGGTTTATCAGAGAAAAGTTAATTCCAAATTTCAGACGCAGCCATGTCCCACGAACATACAGAGCACGAACAGTACTTCAAATTGTCTCCTGGAAGTCACACAAACACTTCGAATGACTTTCGAGCGATAGAACAAGCATACCCATCTCTGGAGAAGCATAATCGGAGACTGGTCTGACGGAATAAAGGCAAAAGAAGTTGACCCTGTATTGCCCTGAAAACTCTAACGACCAGACGCAATTGGGCAAAACAAACAGTAAAACCCTTTTTAGTTTCCTGAGTGACCTCCGAGGAGCAGAAAATGCCATTTTCAATGGAAATTCATATCCGGAGGTCCTTTTTGCGGAAACTTGAAGCCGAACGATTAGCCTACACAATGCTAGCCATCCCAAGGCTCAATGTGGAATCATCTGACTGAACTGCACAACTCATCTAGATCTCTCGAGCAGTGCTTTAAAGGTCTTAGATGCACTTTCCTAGTCCTTAGAGGTCCGTTTTCGACAAACAGAGATCACAGTGATCTTCGGATCACCCGAGCAACTTAGAAAGCAATTTGAGAAATCCAGATTCGGCCTCTTAGGACGTCTCCGACTCCATATTTGTTATATCGACCTAAGGGTCAACTATTCACGTTGTCTGATAATTTATGTCAAAATGACCAACGTGGGATATAAATGCAAGATATGCTGTCAGACACGGTTAACTTCGCTCTGATTACTTAAAATGAGTAAAACCAACTTCCGAGCATCGGGACCACACCAGGCATTTTCTCATGAAAAATGGCAATCTTGGGCTCATTAAATTCGTTTTCTCCGTCCCTTGTTGGCACATTCAGCATATTGTTTATTCTTCTTCAAGATATGTTGCCTCGCTTCTTCATGAATCTTTTTCACCATATCTGCCTTTCTCTTTCCGTCAAGACTAGAAATCTCACTCATAGGCAAAGGGATTAGATTCAAAGGTGTTAATGGATTAAAACCATACACAATCTGAAATGGTGAGAAGTTAGTAGAAGAATGTATTGTACGATTATAGCCAAACTCAATAAACGGTATGCAATCTTCCCAAAACTTTAAATTCCTTTTTATGACAGTACGAAGAAGAATGGACAACGTCCTATTAACCACCTCGGTTTGCCCATCCGTTTGGGGATGACAAGTAGTTGAAAACAACAATTTAGTTCATAACTTTCCCCACAAGACGCGCCAAAAATGACTCAAGAACTTAGCATCCCGATCACTAACTATGGTCTTACGTATCCCATACAATCGCATTACCTCCCTAAAGAACAAATCAGCAATATGTGTGGCATCAAGAGTTTTGCGGCATGGAATAAAATGAGCCATATTAGAAAATTGATCCACAACTACGAAAATGGAATCTCGTCCTTTATTAGACCTAGGCAATCCTAGGATGAAATTCATGGATATATCAGTCCAAGGCTCATTAGGAACAGGTAAAGGCATATACATTCCATGGGGTTTGACTGTTGATTTCGCCTTCTTACAAATAACACATTTAGAGCAAATTCTCTCCACATCTCTCTTCATATACGGCCAAAAGAAATGTTCTCTCAAAATATCTGTCAGTACCCCATTTTGGCTCACAATTCCAAACAAAAATATCAGCAATGGTCCAGACTATAACTTGAGCAGGAATACAGAAAACGGCTCGGCAGAGCAAGAAATCACTATTCATCCTCAAGTCGGTAAAATTGAGCAGATGACATAGGCATATGACAGAAGGACTCCAAGGGTCACCAAAAGGCAACAAAGTGACTAGAGAGCTCAACAATATCCAAAATCGGCATTTCCAGTGTACCACATGGATAGTCCTATTTTTCGATAGTTCACTCGACCGTCGGAAGATAGCCAATATTGGACTTCAAAAATCCACATCAATGCCAAACAGATGAAAAGTGTCTTCAAACGCATTTCACAAATCATCTGCTCTATACAGAACAACTTTCTGTATACAGACAATTTTTCAGTGGAAGTCCAAAAATGCCGGTTTCTCGGAGAAAAGTTAATTCCAAATATCAGATGCGGCCATGCCCCACAATCATATAGAGCACGAGCAGTGCTTCAAATTGCCTTTTGGAAGCCATACAGACACCCCGAATGACTTTCGAGCGACACAACGCGCATACCCCTCTTCGAAAGAGCATAACCGGAGACTGGTTTGATGGAATAACGGCAAACGAAGTTGACCCTGTATTGCCCCCAAAAACTCCAGCGGACAGACGCAATTGGGCAAATCAAACAGCAAAACCCTTTTCAGTTTCCCAAGTAACCTCCGAGGAGCATAAAAGGCCATTTTCAGTGGAAATTCATATCCAGAGGTCCTCTTTGGGGAAACTTGACGCCGGATGCCTACCTTACACAGTGCTAGCCTTCTCAAGGCTCAATGTGGAATCGTCGGAATGAATCACACAACTCATCTAGACCCCCCGAGCAGTGCTTTAAGGGTCTCAGATGCATTTTTCATGTCCTTAGAGGCCCAATCTCAACAAACAGAGATCACAATGATCTCCGGATCGCCCAAGCAACTCAGAAAGCAATCTGAGAAATCTAGTTTCGGCCTCCTAGGACATCTTCGACGTAAAAGGAGCAAAACCGACTTTCGAGCCTCATACAGACATTTGGCAATTTCTCGCTGTGCGCACCCGAATTTAATCTCGTCGGGGCACGCATGCGCGAGCCTATGCAACGCGGCTTGGGAGTGTCCACCTTCCCGGGGACGCGCGACGGACGCACGTGAGAAGGAGTCGCCACTTACTGTTTACGACCCGTAGGTCGAGGGCCGTTGAGTCGCCCGGGTCTAGGGGTACGGGGTACACCTAAATGCTAAGGCAATGGTCATGCGGAACCGAAAATTCCGAATTCGGAGGTTCTATTACGTGCGGGCTTATATCGCGCACACCCTTTCGGTACTCTAGTTTGCTAGGCTTGCCGTTTAGTTTATTTACCGCGTGATTTAAGGTTGCACTTGACTCGCCCGTTTTGACACCGTAAAATCGATGAATTGATCAAGTTGGGCCAAGAATCCAAAAAATGAGTAGGCTTGTGCGTCGAGGAATCGGTTCACTATCTTAGCGTTACAGTTCATCGAACCGTGATGGTCGATTCCCTGCGCGAACCGAAACCGCGAGTATTCGAGCTTACTCACCTCTTGGTAACAATAGACCGACTTAGCCAGTTAGACACTCGGACCTCTCGCTCGCCAATCGGGGATCCTTACAAATGAATGAGTGAGTGTACAGATAAAATCCTCGCAATGTTCTCTCGAATAATTACAAAGTGTAACCGAATAAGTAAATGGATCCCGATCGGTTTGCATTGGGCCAATATTCCGCTCCGGCTCACCGTGTGTTTTGAATGACCGATAAATAAATTAAGGCAACGCGGGCTCAAAGAGCCGGGGGTCGGGTCTAATCGAACCGATGGTTTGCAGGAGAACCGATTAGTTCCCACTGTAACCGTTGGACCGATCGAGCTCCCGGGTGACATCTAAACACGTTTCACACATCCAATCCAAATTGCCTTCCATATAGGCCATATTTGGAGTGTGATGGTGACTCGAGGCTAGATCCCATTCCGCACTCGGGTTGCACGCGCTCGGTGAATTAAGAGGCGTTGGACCTCGTGTTCGGTGATTTGGGGGCGTTGAACCCCGTGCAACACGTAACCTATGGGTTCGGGCCCGAACCGCAATAAATCATCATAGGCGAGGATAAAACAGAAGAAAACTGATAAAACTGACATGATACAGACAATAACTGACAACTATCAGTGAATACAGACAAGTGGTGTATTAAGTCGAGTGTACGTGATTTAATCAGTTATTAATCGGGGTTGATTAGCAAACAATGTATCTAACCTAGGCAAACATAGATGGTGGATTAGAATAGGGTTCTAAGCCAATTACATGTGTGTGTTTGTTTTAAGACTCTTATTCAGTTAAGTGTCGCTACGGTTTCACCGAATTATCCAAACTCGTGTTTTGACTCTAGATTGGAATCTATCATTCCGCCTATCCATTATCTAGTGTTTGATTAGGCCAAATGTATGATTAATCCGGTTTCTCGTGTTTTGTAGCTGAAATAAAATGCTCCCCACCGAATCTACGATAGGAAGAAAGAAACACCGAAAATGAACGAAATGGGCCGCGCGAATGAAACTCGCACCCGAACGGGTTGCCCTTTTCCATTCGTAAATCAAGGTGTTTCCAACCCCCCAACGCCTAGGGTATCGGTGAATCACGGAATGACGATTATGCCCTTGGATAGTAAAACGTGTGATGCTCGTGTGTAAATTGAAGATCGTGTGACACGAAGGAGTCTAAGGAGGACTCGCGCGTTTCGACTTGAGCCGCCTCAAATCGGGCCCGGACTCGAGTCGTAGCACACGAGTATTCGTTAGACGTTGATTCTATTCGTGTTACGCGTCTCGATGTTTTGAAATTGTGGGCTTTTAATGGAAAAGGGCATTCCCGCCGTTCCATGAACCATCGATGCGTTTACGAATTAATATTTAATTTGTCCAATTATTTAATCCAAGTGATTTAATTAACCGAATGACACGTCCCATTTCCCATTCGTGGAGTGTTTTAATGATTGAGACCTCAAACCTCAATTGTTATGGATCAATGGAATGACTGTTCGATACTAATGCATCTAACATACGAATTAACGTTAAGCCAACGATTAAATGAAAATTGTGATTACAATCAATTCCAAGAATCGGTTTTGACCGTTTCTTGCATGCATAAAACATCAAACACGATGACAACGTACATCTTTACATAGCCGATGCCGCCATGATCTTAGGAATGCAATTAAACATGTAAACAAGCACAAGCACGATATTTAGAGGAATCGATAAAACGACACCGACTCATGGGAAGCAAAAAATGTAAAAACTCGGGAAATGACTTGAGTCGGGGAAAGGAGGCCATCCATGGCCCGAGGAAGCCAAGAGGGGCTCTCGGCCACCTCCCTTGGGGTGAGGCCAAGAGGCTCCCTTGGTTCGCCTGAGCCAACGATGTCTCCTCGACTCCGATTCAAGCTATTTCCTGACATGCTAGCACTATATACGATGAAGACATGCATAATACGATGTAAAAACACATAAAAACATAAACTTGCATGTGAATCGGTCATGGACCGCCTTATCGCCCCACAAACGCAAAGAAAACGTAAAAGTCCTAACTTCTCTGAGTCGGGAGTGATTATACCTAGCCCCGGGATGCGGGAAAGAGTCGGAGAAGTGGCGAAGGGAGTCGGGAGACTCGGCTGGAACGAACAGACCCGAATCAGTGAAGTCGGGTTGGCGGCAGACCCGACTGCCAGTCCGGCTTGTCGGGGCTGTACCGGTTGATCGGGATGGAATTTTCGTGCGGGACCAGTTGCATTGGATTCCCAAGAGACCAAGGATCGTGTCCGACTGGGCTGTTTGGGTAGAAACAGCTGTAAAGGGGGCTCCAGGTGTTGCACCGAGCTGGCTCGAGTTTCTCCGTTTCCCTAACCCGGTAAAGGAAAAGATTGGGAAAAGGGCGGCCTTGCGCGGTTGAGCGGCTCTCGGCACGTGACCACCTCGTCACGGGAGAGAGTGAGGGTCATGAGGAACCCTTAGAAAGTGATGGCACGACTCGCCATGGTCGTGGGAAGGAATGGCGTCGAAGAAGCCCGGAAAGCCGTGAAACCCATCTAAGGAGCCCGGTTCTGGACAGAGCTGGTTCAGGCTGCTGGGAGCTTCAAATCGTAAAACTAACACCGGAAATGGACTCGGGAGGTCGAATACATGTGGGGTATGAAGTTTGGTTGAAGTTGGCTAAGGTTGGATGGCGGTCGCCGGAAAACGGTTGAGTTTTCCGGCATTTTCGGCCTTGAACGGGCTGAGGGTGAGCTGGACGATTTTTGGAAAAATGCTGAAGTTTGGGAGGGCTTTGGAGGTTCTCCTAGAGTGAGAAAGCTAGAGAGATGATGGAAGTTGAGTTGTGATTAAGTTAATGACCCAATGGACTTATAAATGCAAGCTTAATGACAAGATTGAGTGAAGTTAAGTGTAATTAAATGGTGCTTAAGGCATCCGAATTTCTTAAGAGGGATTAAGGAGGGGAAGTTGTCTTGAAACGTTGATGGGAGGTGATGGATGGGAGAAGGGAAGTGATGGGTGTAAGAAGATATTTTGAATGTGTGGTTGAGGGAAGCTCTTGGGATTGAGCCATTGGGGCTTGGAGCCACCGAATTGAGCCGTGGCTTAGGGATTAGCCGCGGCTTGGGGCTGTCATGTCGGAGCCGTGGCTGATTGTGGGCGAGCCGTGGCTTGGTGGCTTGGCTTGGCTGAGCTGTGGGTCCCATTCGAATAAGAGAAAAGCCGGAAAACGCTTGAAACTTGATTGAGCTTGCATCCGATCTCCGATGTCCAATTAATTTATAGATTTGGAATGCTTGAATGACGAGGATTTGAATAAGCCTAATATCGCCATGCGTCGTGTGAACGAGCGTTCGGGTGACTCGGCGCCTCGAGAGTCGGTTTTGCCCTGTTTGGACGTTCGGAGCGGAGTTTAGTGTCCCCGGTCCTCGATTGCTCTTTGTGCATCCTAACATTCATTTTGGCGATCCTTTTGCCCCGTGGGGGATCGTTGGCTCATCACCCTCGGTCGAGGACCGTTGGCCCGGGAAAACCTAGGGACTTTAACCGGGGTTTTCTCAGTGTTCTCTGAATGTCTTGAGGTGCTCGGGGCTCGTTGTGATCTGTGCTCTACGTGGACGTGCCCCGAAGGCTCGCCGGGAGACGTTAATGACCACTGAAACGTCCCTCGGGAAACCGAGTCAAGTTCCGGAAGGTCATCTGAAGCTTGTTCCTCAACCTTGGTGGTCCCTGGGTGCCTGTAGACCAGTTTTGGGGGGCCGTCTGCTTGTCAGTGGAGCGGGCCCCGGGAGCTTTGTCAGAAAAGGCGTCCGTGAGAGATCAGGGTGTCCCGGCTCATGTGGCTTGCCCCAGAAATGCATCCGGACGTGTCATTGGTCACTTTGGCACTGAGAGGGATTTTTGGAGTCCCATATTGGGCACCTTTCGGTGCTTCGGTGACTCGATGATGAATAGTGCCACAGTGCCAGCCCCGTCGTTTTGGGGATTCCTTGTTCGTTCGTTCTTCTGATGGCTCTCTTCTGCTTTTCTAATGGACCCAGCTCTTCTCCTGTCGTTCATGACTCTGTGACCGCACGTTCGCCTCTGATTGCCGGGTGATGAATAGTAACCCGGTCTTTGGTCGGGGATTCTCGTGTAAGAAGCCGGTGGGCCAAAATGGGGTGCTGACACTCACGGAAAATGCCAATCTCGGACTCATTAAATTCGTTTCCTCGCGTATATCGACAATTCGACGTTCAATTCAAACCACGAACTTAGAAATACGCGACCAACCGAGACCCGAGCTTTCTCCCGGTTTCTCCTCAATGCCTTAGAAATTTCGACTTCTTCTTCTTTAATGAAAGAAGCCAACTTGCCAACTTGCCCTCTCTTAGCCAAAATATCTTGGAGAGGTTGAAGACAACACTCAACTCCTCATCAATGCTCATCAATGTCTTATCTCTTCTTCATTAATGCAATGGAAGAAGATGAGGCTTGATATTTTCTTAATCAAACCGTCCAAGCTTAATCCAAGGGGTTTAGAGCACTTGCTTTTGTTTAATTGCTCATTAGTTTTGCCTATAAATTGCTCAAAAGTGATTAAGTTAATCACTTCTCTTCTTACACATCATCTCACTAGCTTTCTCACTCTTTAAAATGCTCTCCAAGACTTGAAGAAACCGCAACAAGCAAGAGGAAGCTTCAGCTGAAGCAAACCAAGAAAAAATCGGGCAAAGTCTTAAGTCGGAATCCATCCCAGCTTAAATTCAAACTTTACCAAACTTCATATCCCACAAGTTTTTGACCTCCTCTATCCATTTTCGGGCTTAGATTTTAGTTTTGGAGCCGCCAACCCTCCGGAACAAGCAACCACAGAATCTGGAAAGATTTGGTCTTCTCGGGTCAAAAATGTCAACCCGGATTCCAAGCCCTTCCAAGTCGGTTTGAGCTACCAAAACCAATCAAACACCTTCCCACACAACCCTAGGGTGTCAAGGAGTCAAGAAATCCAAGAAAAACCTGTCGGTTTAACCCTAGGAAGAAGAAACAGCCCGACTGCCTAGTCGGGTCGAAATTTCTGACTGTTTGTACTGTTTTCTTGCAGATCGGGTCGATCCGAGACTCTTTTCGGAAAACGACCACCACAGTCACATCCGGGGGTCAGTTAGGAGTCAGGAGCCGTTGACCTTGTCTCAAAATTCCATCGGGAGACACCGTGGCGATGTCCGACCCGGCTGGTGCCAGACGGGTCTGAAATTCCAGACGTGCTCTGTTTTCCGTGATTTCTGCAGGGCTGTACGGGTCGACCCGATTACTTTGGAGCCAAACGACCATCACAGTCACCTCCGGGGGTTAGTTAGGAGTCAGGAGCTGCTGACCTTGCCTCAAAATTCCATCGGGAGCCTCCGTGGCGATGTCCGACCCGACTTGTGCCAGTCGGGTCTGTTCAGTTTCCAACCGGGTCTGTTAAGGCTATTCGGGTTTGTGCAAGGCCAAAACAGTGCAAACCCAACCCAACAAAGGTCCAACTCGACTTTTTGCAGTCCCATCCCGTATATCAGGATTAAGTATTACCATTCCTGACTTAGACGAGCTAGGACTTTTACATTTTGGTTTTGTTTACGGAGTCATAAGGCGTTTTTATGCAAGTTTCACTTCCGAACTTTAATATTATGCAATTTCCTTACTATATCATGCATGTTTATCCTTGATTAACATGTCAACATGTCGGAAAACACTTGGATCGTAGTTGGGAAGAACATCCCGGCCCGGGAAAGGCAAAGAGCTCACGGGTTACCCTCCATGAGAGGTGGTCGAATGCTCTCTCGCTCCTTTCGGGCAAGGAACGGTCTTCTTGGCCCGATCCAAGTTCGATTCCCGAGTTTCCTCGTGTTTTCCTACGTTCATGAAGCCGGTATTGTTTTATCGATTCCTTAAATAATATGTTTGTGCATGTTTACATGTTTGAATGTGTTATTTAAATCATGGCAATACCGACTTTCGTTTAATTGTGTTATTTAACATGTTTGATGTTTGAGCATGCTCGAAACGATTCAAAATAAGATGGGGAAAACTCGTGGAACCTGTCAGCACCCCATTTTGGCCCACCGGCTTCCCGCGCGAGGATTCCCGACTGAAGCTCGGGACACTATTCATCGCCCGGCAATCAGAGGCAAATATGCGGGCACGGGGCCAGGAGCAGTAGGAGAAGAGCACAATCCACTGAGAAAGACGGAAGAGAGCAGTCAGAAGAATGAACGGATAAGGAATCCCGAAGATAGCGGAGCTGGCACTGTGGCACTATTCATCACCGAGTCACCGAAGCACCGAAAGGTGCCCAATATGGGACTCCAAAAATCCCTCTCAGTGCCAAAGTGACCAATGACACGTCCGGACTCATTTCCGGGGCATCCTGCTTAGGTCGGGACACCCCGATCCCCCACGGACGCCTTTTCTGACAGAGCTCCCGGGGTTCGCTCCACTGACAAGCAAAAGGCCCCTCAAAACTGGTCTACAGGCGCCCAGGGACCACCAGGGCCGGGGAGCAAGCTTCAGACAACCTTCCGGAACTCGGCTCGGTCTCCCGAAGTACGTTTCAGTGGTCACGAACGCCTCCCGGCGAACCTTCGGGTATTCCCACGGAAAGCAGAGACTACAACGATCTCTGAGTACCTCACAATAATCTCCAAGCGCCTCAAGGCATTCAGGGCACACCGAGAAAATCCCGGTCAAGGTCCCTAGGTCTTCCCGGGCCAACGGTCCCCGATCGAGGATGACGAGCGAACAATCCCTCACGGGGCAAAAGGATCGTCAAAATGAATGATAGGATGCACAAAGAACAATCGGGGATCAAGGGGCACTAAATCCCACTCCGAACGTCCAAACAGGGCAAAACCGACTCCTGAGGCGCCGAGTCGCCCGAACGTCCGTTCACGCGACGCGTGGCGATATTAGATTCATTCAAATCTTCGTCGTTCAAGCATTCCAAATCTTCAAATTAATCGGACATCGGAGGTCGGACGCGAGCTCAATCAAGTTTCAAGCGTTTGCCGGCTTTTCTCCTAATCGGATGGGACCCACAGCTCAGCCAAGCCAAGCCATCAAGCCGCGGCTCAACCCCAAGCCACGGCTCAACCCTCGGCTCCGAATTGACAGCTCCAAGCCGCGGCTCAAACCCCCATGGCCGGCGGCTCCTCTTCCCTCCACTACACAATTCAAACTCCTCTTACACCCATCACCTCTCCATCACCTCCCATCAACTTCCCTTTGCTTTTCCCTCACTCAACATGACATTTTCCCCTCATTAATGCTCCTCCAATTTTCGGCAGCCCCCCTAATGCAATTCGGCAGCCACTTAGCACACAAAACCGCACTTAACTTCACTTAATCACACCGTTAGAGCTCCCTATAAGTTCCCATTCATCATTAACTCTAATCACTTCTTCATTCTCACTCTCTCTCAAGCCAATCTCCCTCTAGAATCCTCTCAAGTTCCAGCCCACTCTCACTCATTCGTTCGCCCCAAGCCAAGGTCGAAACCGGCCAAAATCGCCGGAAAACCACCCGGTATCCCGATAACCACCCGACCCGACTTAAGCCAAAAGTCACCAAACTTCCTAGCCTACACATTTTCCATCCCCTAAGTCTGTTTTCGGGCTTAGATTTCCCATTTGAGGTCCCTAACATCACTTTCCAGCCAAAGTTGCAATCGGGTCCCGAGTCTCCTAGCCGCGCGCACCGGAGCCCTTCACGTGTGCCATTTCCTCCCACGACTTCGGAGAGTCGTGCCATCACGTTCAAAGGGTTCCTCACAACCCTCACTCTCCCCCGTGAAGAGGTGGTCACGGTCCGAGGGCCGATCAACCGTGCACAACCGCCATTCACCCGTTTCTCTCAAACCGGGTTTTCCCCATTTTTACCGAGTTTTCTCTCACATTTTCGGGTTTATTCAGGCCTTGGCACGCTCGGGTCTGCCCGTGCTCGTCTAGATCCGCCTCTTAGGAGTCCAACGAGCCCGACCTTGCACCGTGTCGTGCCCGGAGCTCGCGTGCCAAGCCATTCTCCCGATACTGCCGCGGCTGTCCTCCTCTCGGGTCACTCCACCCGCGACCCCAAACCGAGTCTTGCGACTCTCGTGGCCGCTTCCCCGACTCTTTTCCTCGTGCACCGAGGCTAGGTAACGTCCCCCTACAACTTAGAAGAGTTAGGATCCTCGATATTCGTTTATATGAAATGTTATTGTGGCTTAAAGAACCCGAACGCATGAAAGCTCCCTCTTTTCTTTCGGATCCGAACTTCCATGCAACCCCATACATCGTTGCTTGTTTTATTTCCTTGATTATGTCTTAACGTCGTATGAACGTGCATGCCATGGCGGGACATGATTTATTTCGAGGCTAGAGAGCTCCTCGTGGTCCGCGGGGGTCACGGAACTCGCGGCCATGCCTCCCGAAGGGATGGCCGAGAGTTCCCATGCCCCTCACGGACGCACCGGGCGCTCTTTCGCCCCGAGGTTCGTCGTCCCCCACATTTTACTGTCCCGAGCATCGTGTAATGTGTGAGCATGACGAGAAACACTCGGGATCTAAGAAGGAGAGGCCTTAGAGGACTCGGTTGCACCAAGAGGACCCACGGCCATCCCCCTTGCTACGGGGACCGTGAGGTCCCTTGGCCCACCCGAATCCTTAGGGTTCTTTTTCCTTGAGGCCGTGTGTTTCCCGCGGATTATTTCCGGGTCTATCGTTGAATGAGTTGATGTCGTTCGTTAATTCCATGAATATGTTGTTTTTGGTTGTCTCGTATGTTTATTTGTGCAAATCGGGGTCGCATCGACGTCGATTTAATAAAATGTGTGTTATTATCACGTATGTGTTATTTGTTGAATGCGAGGGATGGTTAGGAACAACGTGAAGGACCCATCGAAGCTCAAACCTGGTCAAGGAGCATTTGACCATTCACCCTTGAGAGGTGGCCGGATCATCCGTGACCCCGTGGGAGTCTCGGTTGGTCTCTCCATTGTTCCAAAGCCGATCCTCGAAATTGTTCGTGATTACATTCCCTTTTAATCGTTGCCCACACGTTTATTACTTATTGGATATGTTAGACCCGAACCTCATCCCTCAAAACCGCAACCGCGACACGAAATAATAAATATCGAAAAATCTCCACGAACGGGAAACGGGATGTGCCACTTGATTAATTAATCACTTGGACTAAATAATTGGGCTAATCAATCCTTAATCTGTAAACGCGTCGATGATTTACGGAACCACGAGAATGCCCTTTTCCATCAAAATTCACAATTTCAAAATACCGAGACACGTGACACGAATGGAATTAATGTCTAGTGAGTACTCACGTGCCGTGACTCGGGTCCGGGCCCAATTTGAGGCGGCCCGAGTCGGGGCACGAGAGTCCTCCTTAGACTCTTTCGTATGACGCGATCTCCAATTTATACACAAACATCACAATTTTATCATCCAAGGGCATAATCGTCATTCCTTGATTCACCGATACCCTAGGCGCTAGGGAGCCGGAAACGCCTCGATCTATGGACGGAAAAGGGCCACCCGTCCGGGTGCGAGTCTCATCCGCACGACCCATTCCGCCCACTCTCGGTGTTTCCATCTCCCTATCGTAGATTCGTTGGGAAGCATTTTATTTCAGTTGTAAAACACGAACAACCGGATTAATCGTACATTCAGCCTAATCGAACCCTAGATAATGGATAGGTGGGATAATAGATCCCAATCTAGAGTCAAAACACGAGTTTGGCTAGTTCGGTGAAACCACAGTGACACTTAACTGAAATGAAAATCATAAAACAAACACACACGTGTAATTGGCTTAGAACCTTATCCTAGCCCGCCATCTATGTTTGCCTAGGTTAGATGCATTGTTTGCCAATCAACCACGGATAATAACTGATTAAATCACGTATATTCGGCCTAATACACAATTCGTTTGTATTCACCAACACTTATTAGTAATTGTCAGTTGCTTTCTTTATTGTGTCAGTTATATCAGTTTTCTTCTGTTTTATTCTTGCTTTCGATGATTTATTGCGGTTCGGGCCCGAACCCATAGGTCACGTGTTACATGGGGTCCAACGCCCCAAATCACCGAACACGAGGTCCAACGCCTCTCAATTCACCGAGCGCGTGCAACCCGAGTGCGGAATGGGATCTAGCCTCGAATCACCATCATACTCCAAATACGGCCTATGTGGAAGGCGATTTGGATTGGATGTGTGAAACGTGTTTAGATATCACCCGGGAGCTCGATCGGTCCAACGGTTACAGTGGGAACTAATCGGTTCTCCTGCAAACCATTGGTTCAATCGGACCCGACCCCCGGCTCCTTGAAGCCCGTATTGCCTTAATTTATTTATCGGTTATTCAAAACATACGGTGAGCCGGAGGGGAATATTGGCCCAATACAAACCGATCGGGATTCATTTATCTCATTCAGTTGTATTCTGTAATTATTCGAGTGCACATTGTGAGGATCTTATTTGCGTATTTGTTCATATACTTGTAAGGATCCCGATCGGTGGGCAAGAGGTCCGAATGTTGAGTTGGTTAAGTCGGTCTATCGTCACCAAGGGACGAGTAAGCTCGAATAATCATGGTCTCGGTTCGCGCAGGGAATCGACCATCACGGTCCGAAGAACTGTAACGCTAAGATAGAGAACCAATTCCTTGACTCTCAAGCCTACTCATCCTTCGGATCCTCGGCCCAACTCGATCGATTCATCGATTTACGGTGTCAAAACGGGCGAGTCAAGCGCAACTCTAATTCACGCGGTAAATAAACAAAATGGCAAGCCTAACAAGCTAGAGTACCGAAAGGGCGTGCGGGATATAGGCCCGCACGTAATAGAACCCCCGAATTCGGAATTTCCAGTTCCGTACGACCATTGCCTTAGAATTTAGGTGTACCCCGTACCCCTAGACCCGGGTAACTTGCCGACCCTCGACTTTCGGGTCGTAAAATGGCAGGTGGCGACTCCTTCTCACGTGCGTCCGTCGCGCGTCCCCGGGAAGGTGGACACTCCCAAGCCGCGTTTGCTTAGGCGCGCGCATGCGTGCCCCGACGAGATGAAATTCAGGTGCGCACAGAACCAAATACAAGCCATGAGACCTCTCGGCTTTCCCCGAGGAGAATTGGCCGAAAGTCTCATGGAGTTATTCGGGTTCCATGAGGCTTCCTCTTCCCATTTTAAATCCGTTCTCGGATTTCGTGTAATTTGCAAGTTCAATTACATTGAGAATCTCACATAAAATGTCTTTCCAAACCAAAATATGCATGGATTCGCAATTCGGAGACCCTTTCGGGCCTATTAAGACCAAAGGGTGTTTCGGCCATCGTTGGCCGAATCATCCTCGGTCTTTCTTGACCCGTATTGGTCATCGAGTCACGAGTCGTTTTCATAATTAATGCATTCGGCAATAACCTTAAGCATTAATGTCACGAACGGGTTAATCGGCACACTCACACGGTTAATTCATTCAACTTTAAACAACCTTGCACGAATTGGACATTAATCTGTAACTCGCGTCGACGAATTACAAAACAATGTTAATGCCCTTTTCAAAATACGCATACTTCCAAACCCGAGACATGCAATATGAAGTAACATGGACATCTAGGAGAAACTTGTGTGTTTTGACTTGAGTTTCACCTGACTTCAGGTAATTCAGGTCGAAATACAGAAGTTCCTTTTAAACCACTTCCAGATAGATCGACCAAATCTTTGGCTTTTATGGGGTTCTCGCGTAACCCTGAAAGATCCAAGGAATTGGTCAACACCGGTTACAGGCCGAGGTGGCCCGTATTGCGTTGTTTCCCTTTTCTGAAAATACATTTTCAAGTCAAGGGCAAGAATATCATTTTGTGATTTGGCGACACCCCAGGGGTTAGTTTGATGGAAACACGTTGGTATCGGAATAGGAACGGGCTACCTGTTCAGGTGCAAGTTTATCTGCATAGCCTTTCTTATTCCCACTGATGAGTTTCTGTCATCCTAGCATAGTTCAGGGTGCTAGTCGGGTATTCTGTATCAAAATACAATTACCTGACTAATCATTTCACTCGACTTAACCAAATGCTAGAAAATGATTAGGCGGAACTCTAGGTTCCAAATCTAGAGTCAAAACACGAGTTGGATTAATTCAGTGTCACAACACCGAATCATTGTAAAAGCAATCCACACACACGAGATTTGACTCTCTTTGTCAAGTTCTCAAAACAAAGCCGAATGTAAAATGTTTTGCATGATTCTTTGTTTAGCATATGGCATTTGCTTGCAAAAACACCCCTGGGTCAATAAACTTGCTTAGACACGTACATTTGACAATAACAAACACTTTGTCTGTCATTAACATGTTACGTGTTACCTTTCTGCATCTGTTTGCCATGCGGGTTGAGCTTGATCCCTAGGCCGAATAATATTAGGGTTCAACGCCCTAATCATCGATCACATGATCCAACGCCCTATTCAACACTCACAGGGTCCAACGCCCTATTCAGTGAGAGCGTGCATTGAATTTCAGTTTTTTGGTGTTTCCCTAAACTCACGGTGAGTTAGAGCGGAATAATAACTGAAAGTCAACTGGAATTCGGCCATTTGTAATTTGTATTTATTGTTTTCGAGAGCATTGTAAGGATTTTTATTTTGTACATTCATTCTGTAAGAATTCCAGTCGGTAAGCGAACGGTTCGAGGATCGAATTAATCGAATCGGTCTAATGCTTGCCCAAAGAAAAGTAAATCCAAGAACTCGCGGTTCTGGTTCACGCTGGGATTCAACCTCCATGGTTCGATGAATTGTAACGCAAGATTGTGAACCAACTCCCCGACATACGGGTTTATTTCTCTCTCGGCTTCTAAATCGACATCATTTAATTCATCGAATTTACGGTGTCAAAACGTGCAAGCTAAGCGCAACTTAATCCACGCAGTAAATAATAAAACATGCAAGCCTAGCAAACCAGAGTACTGAAAGGGCGTACGAGATATAGGCCTGCATGTAACATGAACCCCCGAACACGGACTTTCCGATTCCGCACAGACCAATGCCTTAACAACAAACTAGGTGTTCCATACCCCTAGACCCCGGGTAACTTATCCGCCCTCGGCCTTCGGGTGGTAAAATGATAAGTGGCGACTCCTTCTTTCACGCGTGTCCGTCACGCGTCCCCACGGGAAGGTGGACACTCCCAAGGAGAGCGATCCAAAAGCGCGCATGCGGGCCCCGGCGAGAGTCCACATTTGGGTCCGTACAATATCCAAAGTCTTAACTACCCCGAAATAACCCATAAGACCTCCCCCATGCGACTCAAGCACAAGTAATTCACGCATAGAAGAATTAGGAATGCATAGCTTATTCTCCCTAAATAAGAATTCGTCATGCTTAAAGAACTTACCAAATGCACCCTTTTCACATGTACTATATATAGCACCTGTCAGCACTCCATTTTGGCTCATCAATCCAAACAACAGTATCAGCAGCAATTCAGGCCACGACTCAAGCAGGAATACAGAAGAAGGCTCGACAGAGCAAGAAATCACTATTCATCCTCGAGTCAACAAAATTAAGAATATGACATGTCCATACGACAGAAGGATCCCTGGAGTCACCGAAAGGCAACAGAGCGACTAGAGAGCTCAACAACATCCAAAACCGGCATTTTCAGTATATCACACGAACAAACCTATTTTTCGATAGTTCGCTCAATCGTCGGAAGATAGCCAATATTGGACTTTAAAAATCCACATAAATGCCAAACAGATGAAAAGTGTCTTCAAAAGTATTTTGCAAATCATCTGCTCTATACAGAACAACTTTCTGTATACAGATAACTTTCCAATGGAAGTCCAAAAATGCCGGTTTCCTGGAGAAAAGTTAATTCCAAATGTCAGATACGACCATGCCCCACAAGCATACAGAACATGAGCAATGCTTCAGATTGTCTCTTGGAAGCCACACAAACACTTCAAATGACTTCCGAGTAACAAAACGGGTATGCCCCTCTTCGGAAATGCATAACCGGAGACTGGTCTGACGGAATTACGGTAAATGAAGTTCATACTGCATTGCCTTGAAAACTCCAACGGACGGACGCAATTGGGCAAATCAGACAGCAAAACCCTTTTCAGTTTCCCGAGTAACCTCCGAGGAGCAGAAATTCCATTTTCAATGGAAATGCATATCCGGAGGTCCTTTTTATGGAAACTTGATGCCGGATGTCTACCCTATACAGTGCTAGCCTTCTCAAGGCTCAATGTGGAATCGTCGGAATGAATCACACAACTCATCTAGATCCCCGAGCAGTGCTTTAAGGGTCTCAGATGCACTTTTCATGTCCTTAGAGGCCCAATCTCGACAAACAGAGATCACAGTGATCTCCGGATCGCCCAAGAAACTCAGAAAGCAATCTGAGAAATCCAGTTTCGGCCTCCTAGGACATCTCCGGCTCCATATTTGCATTTACCGGCTTAAGGGTCCAGTGCCCACGTAATTTGACAATTTATGTCAAAATGACCGACGTGGGATGCAAATACAAGATATGCTATCAGAAGTGGGTAACCTCGCTTTGAATGCATAAAAGGAGCAAAACCGGCTTCCGAGCCTCATACAGACATTTGGCAATTTCTCATGGAAAATGCCAATCTCGAACTCATTAAATCCGTTTCCTCGTGTATATCGATAATTCAACATTCAGTTCGAACCACGAGCTTCGAATGAGCGATCAATCGAGACCCGAGCTTTTTCCCGGTTTCTCCTCTTCGATCGTGGGACCCAAGGGCTGTACAAGATGAGTCACCCTTTGTTCTAGAAGCTTCTTCTTCTTCTTCAATGCAAGAAGCCAACTTGCCCTCTCTTAGCCAAAATATCTTGGAGAGGTTGAAGACAACATTCAACTTCTCATCAATGCTCATCAATGTCTTATCTCTTCTTCATTAATGCAATGGAAGAAGATGAGGCTTGATATTTTCTTAATCAAACCGAAATTTGCTAATGGGAGGCTTAAGTGTGCTTAGCTTTGCTTAATTGCCCATTAGCTTTGCCTATAAATAGACCCAAAGTGATTAACCTAATGACTTCTCCTCTTGCACACTCCCTCCAAGCTTTCTCCCTCAAGAAAAGCTCTCAACTCCATAGCCAAAACCAGCAAGCTTCAACACTTCAAAACCAAGAGAGAAAAACCGAAGAAAGCTTTGAGTTTCTTAAGTTGGAAGCCGATGTTCATCATCCCGACTTAAGTTCAAAATTCCTCAAACTCCATGGACCACATGTTTTGGACCCAAGGAGTTCATTTATGAACTTAGATTTTTGGTTTGAAGTCATTTGCTCATCATTT
This sequence comes from Punica granatum, assembly GCF_007655135.1. Classification (NCBI taxonomy): domain Eukaryota; kingdom Viridiplantae; phylum Streptophyta; class Magnoliopsida; order Myrtales; family Lythraceae; genus Punica; species Punica granatum. The sequence continues at coordinate 21,443,714 of NC_045129.1, read as the reverse complement.
CAGGTCATTTAGGTGATTTCGAGTGAATGACGTGCTCTCGGGTGAACAGTACACCCATCGCCGCACGCGCAGCCGCACGCCCGCTCTCACAGCCGCGCGCCCACCAGCTGCACGCCCCGTCCGTGCACACCCGAACGTGCATCCTTTGCACCCGAGCATCCTTCCAAGCGTTCTACCGAGTCACCCGACTCTCGAACACTTTCCCGACTCTTTCCTCGTATCCCGAGGCTAGGTAAACCACTCTTGACTTAGAGGAGTTAGGGCTTTTTACATTTATTGCATGTTCATGGAGTTATATGGTGCACAAAGCATGTTCACTTGCAAGACTTCATTTTTATGCACTTTTACATTATATCATGCATGTTTATCCTCGATTAACATGTTAGCATGTCGGGAAACGTTTGGATCGACCCTCAAAAGACCTTCCCGACCCGGAATAAGCAAAAGAGCTCTCAGGTTTGCCTCAAGAAGAGGTAACCGAGATTTGGCTTGCTTTCCTCGGGTTAAGAACGGCCTTCTTAGCCCGATCTAAGTTCGATTCCCGAGTTTTCTCGTGTTTTCTTACATGCATGAAGTCGGTATTGTTTTATCGATTCCTTAAATAACTTGTTTGTGCATGTTTGCATGTTCGAATGCGTTATTCAAATCATGGCAATACCGACTTTCGTTTAATCGTATCATTTATCATGTTTGTCGTTTAAACATGCGAGAAATGATTCGAAACGAGACGGGGAAACCTCGTGGAACCCCATTCGGGCCATGAGACCTCTCGGCTATCTCCAAGGAGAAGTAACCGAGAGCCTCTTAGACTCGTACGGGTTGCATGAGGATTCCTCTTCCCGTTTTGAGTCCGTTCTCGGCTTTTGTGTAATTTGCAATTTACATTATTGTCGCAATATCGCATGAAAATTTCTTTTCAAACCAAAGCATGCATGGATTCGGGTATCGATGACTCATTCGGGTCCATTCGGTTACGAGGGTAGTTTCGGTCATTGGACCAAATTATCCTCGATCCTTATGGAATCGTCTTGGTCGCCAAGTCACGAATCGTTTTCATAATTAATGCATTCGGCACAACCCTTAAGCATTAATTCCACAAACGGGTTAATCGGGACGCTCACATGATTAAACCCATTTCACACTGATAAAGTTTACATGAATTGGCCATTAACTGATAACTCGCGTCGATGAGTTGTCAAATGACGTTGGTGCCCTTTTCAAACTTATCAATTTCAAAACCCGAAACGCGCGGTCCGATGTAGCATGGACGTCTGAAAAGGGCTTATGTGTCTCAACTTGAGTTTTTACCTGATTCCAGGTAACTCAGGTCAGGATACAGAAGATCTTTCTAGATCACTTCCGGGCAGATCGACCGGTTCTTTGGCTTTTTTGGGGTTCTTGCACAACCCTGGACGATCCAGGAATTGATTGACACCGGGTACAGGCCGAGGTGGCCCGCACTGCGATGTTTCCCCTTTTCTAAAAACAATTTTCAAATAAATGGCAAAATCGTCTTTTCACAATTCAGCGACACCCTTAGGGTTAGCATGACAGAAACACTACAGTACGGGATAAGAACGGGCTACCTGTTCAGGTGCAGGTTCATCTGCATAGCCTTTTCTTATCTAACTGATGAGTTTCTGTCATCCTAACATCGACTCGGGTAACTAGAACGATTATCTCTGTCAGAAAACATGCAAAATGCTGATTAACCTTTCACTCAACCTAACCAAACACTAGATAATGGTTAAGAGGAATTCTAGATTCCAAATCTATAGTCAAAACATGATTTTGGCTAATTTAGTGGAAATTCAGTGTCACAATATAGAACAACTGTAAAAGCAATCCACACACATGAGATTTGACTCTCATTTTCAAGTTTCCAGCAAAAGCCGAATGCTAAAACATTGGCACGTGTTTGATTGCTTAGCATATGACATTTGCTCGCAAAAACACCCTGGGTTAATAATCTGTTAATTCACGTAAACACGACAATAACAAACACCTTGTCTGTTATTAACATGTTGCGTGTTATCTTTCCGCACCTGTTTGCTATGCGGGTTGAGCCTGATTCCTAGGCCGAATAATATTAGGGTTCAAAGCCCTAATCATCGATCACAGGGTCCAACACCCAAACCATCACTCACAGGGTCCAACGCCCTATTCAATGAGAGCGTGCATTGAATTTCAGTTCTTCGGTGTTTCCCTAAACTCACGGTGAGTTAGAGCGGAATAATAACCGAACGCGGGTCGACTAAAATTCAGCCATTTGTAATTTATATTTATTGTTTTTGAGAGTATCGTAAGGACTTTTATTTTGTACATTCATTCTGTAAGAATTCCAGTCGGTGAGCAGACGGTTCGAGAGTCGAATCATTCGAATCGGTCCCATGTTTGCCCAGACAAAAGTAAATCCAAGATCTCGCGGTTTTGGTTCACGTAGGAATTCAACCTCCGTGGTTTGATGAACTGTAACGCAAGATTGTGAACCAATTCTCCGACACGCGAGTTTACTTCTCTCTCGGCTTCTCGACCGACATCGTTTAATTCATCGAATATTCGGTGTCAAAACGTGCGAGCCGAGCGCAACTTAATCCATGCGGTAAATAATAAAACATGCAAGCCTAGCAAACTAGAGTACCGAAAGGGCGTGCGGAATATAGGCCCGCATGTAACATGAACCCTCGAACTCGGACTTTTCGGTTCCGCACAGATCAATGCCTTAACAACAACTAGGTGTTCCATACCCCTAGACCCGGGTAACTTATCCGCCCTCGACCTTCGGGTCGTAAAATGATAAGTGGCGACTCCTTCTCTCACGCGTGTCCGTCACGCGTCCCCACGGGAAGGTGGACACTCCCAAGCCGAGCGATCCAAAAACGCGTAATGCGGGCCCCGACGAGAGTCCACATTCGGGTCCGTACAGCACCAAAGTCAGAATCTTGCATGTACAACTCCTTAAGATGTTCAAACCCAAGAAATTTAGCATTTAGAGTAGAGATAAGTACATACCTCCGTGATAATGCATCAGCTACCACGTTTTCCTTTCCTTGCTTGTACTGAATCACGTATGGAAACATCTCTATCAATTCGTCCCACTTGGCATGTCTCCGATTCAGCTTGTTTTACCCTTTCAAATGCTTCAATGATTCGTGGTCCGTGTGTATGACAAATTCCTTCGACCACAGGTAGTGCTGCCACGTCCCCAAAGCGCGGACCAAAGCATAGAATTCATTGTCATATGTAGAATAATTTAAAGCGGCTCCACTTAGCTTCTCACTAAAGTAGGCAATCAGTCGTTTTTCCTGCATCAAAACAGCATCTATACCAATCCCGGAAGCATCACATTCAATCTCGAAAGTTTTCGAAAAATCTGGTAAAACCAATAAAGATGCAAAACAAAGCCGTTCCTTAATCAAATTAAATGCTTGCTCTTGCTTTACTCCCCATTTGAAACCTATATCTTTCTTAACCACTTTTGTCAATGGAGTAGCCAAAGTACTAAAATCCGGCACAAATCGCCTATAAAAACTGGCTAGACCATGAAAACTTCTTACCTCGGTTACGGATTTCGGCGTCGGCCAATCCTTAATTGCTTTCACCATTTCCTCATCAACCTGAATACCCTTGGAACTAACAACAAATCCCAAAAACACAACTCGATCCATGCAAAATGTACATTTCTTCAAGTTGGCATATAATTTTTCATGTCTTAATGCTTGAAGCACGCGTCGCAAATGATGGATATGATCCTTCAAGCTCTTACTATACACCAAGATATTATCAAAATATACAACCATGAATTTTCCAATGAAAGCACGCAAAACATGATTCATGAGCTTCATGAAAGTACTAGGCGCATTAGTTAATCCGAATGGCATAACTAACCACTCATATAAGCCATGTTTTGTTTTGAAAGCGGTTTTCCACTCAGCACCCTCTTTCATCCTAATCTGATGGTATTCGCTTTTCAAGTCTATTTTTGTAAATAAAGTGGAACCATGCAATTCATCCAACATATCATCTAATCGAGGAATGGGATATCGATACTTTACCGTGATTTTGTTTACAGCGCGGCAATTAACACACATTCACCAAGTACCATCTTTCTTTGGCACCAGCAACACCGGGACGGCACAAGGACTCATGCTCTCACGCACATGCCCTTTAGCTAAAAGCTCGTCCACTTGCCTTTGAAGTTCCTTTGTCTCCTCTGGATTACTTCGATAAGCTGGCCGGTTCGGAATCGCGGCTCCTGGCACAAAGTCGATTTGATGCTCTATTCCCCTTATTGGTGGCAAACCATTGGGTAATTCCTTGGGAAAGACATCTCCAAACTCCTGCAAAAGAGAGGTAACACAACTTGGCAAAGAAGAATTAAGGTCAGAGAAATAAGCCTCCTTGTAAGAACAAGATCATTGGCCGATTAGTTTTGAATGCACTCTTGATCTCTATTTCTTTTGCATAGAAACTCATTTTTTTCTCTTTTCTCTCAACTAACTCTTTCCTCTCATATATAGCTAAGCTCTCTTTCTTTTCACTCTCTCGATTTTCTTCCTCTCTATTCTTACTAGTTTCCTCTCTCACTTGCTCACTCTCTTTTTTTCTTTGAATCTCAGCTTCTACCTCACTTTTCTCACAAATTGATCTCTTGATTCGGAGCTATCCTCATACACCTAATAAGGTGTCAATGGAAAAAGTGTCACCTTTCTACCATCCTTGACAAAAGAGTATCGATTCTTATACCCATCATGTATTGCCTGTCTATTGAATTGCCATGGCCTCCCAAGCAACATATGACTAGCATGCATGGGCACTACATCACAAAGAACTTCATCCTTGTATCTCCCAATTGTAAAGGAAACTAGAACTTGCTTGTTCACCTTCACTTCTCTACTTTCATTCAACCATTGCAGCTTATATGGCCTAGGATGCTTCAATGTACGCAATCCCAACTTGTCAACAAGTAACTTACTAGCCACATTCACACAGCTATCCCCGTCAATGATCAAACTACATACCCGATCCTTCATGTGGCATCTAGTATGAAATATATTCTCCCTTTGCACATCAACTCTTTCTTCTTCCTTAATTTGTGCATTAAGTGCTCGCATGATTACTAAGACATTCCCCTCAGCAACATATTCATAATCACTAGAATCATCATGTGTTGGCATTGAATCACTTTCCTCTTCTTCAGTTTCAATTTCCCCACTATCTAGCATGATCATTGCCCTTTTATTTGGACATTGAGAAGCACTATGCCCAGACCCCAAACACTGAAAACATTTGATATCCTTATTCTTTTGAGGTTGGGATGTAAAGTTACCTCTCTCCTTGTTGTCCCCTTGGCTCTTGCTCATGCTTCTTTCAGTATTCGATTTGGGTTTCTCTACTGGTCTTGAGCTGACACCCTAGTTCGACTTCCAATTTGATAAAGACCCCGAATTCGATCCACCCTCTTGCCTTGCTGGTCTCCCTCTATTGAGTTGTCGTTCTACTTTCATGGCCATGCTAACCATCTCTTCTATCTCCACATAATGTTGCAACTCCACCACATTAGCAATTTCTCAGTTCAAACCACATAAAAACCTGGCCATAGTTGCCTCTTCATCTTCTTCAATGTTTGCCCGAATTAAAGCTATTTCCATCTCCTTGTGGTAGTCTTCCACGCTCCTCGTCCTCTGCCTTTGACTTTGCAATTTTAAATGCAAGTCCCGATAGTAATACGAGGGAACAAATCGCCTCCGCATGACAGTCTTCATCTCTATCCAAGTCTCAATAGGCCTTTCAGGGTTCCTTCTTCTTTCCTTAACCAATTTTTCCCACCAAACGATGGCATAATCAGTGAATTCCACCGCTGCAAGCTTCACTTTCTTCTCTTCCGAGTAATTATGGCAATCAAATACAAGCTCCACCTTCGTCTCCCATTCGATAAAAGCATCAGGGTCATTCCTCCCTTGAAAAGGTGGTATCGTCATTTTAATACTCCCAATATTCCTATCTACTCCATCTCTAATTGCTTGATCTCGCCTACCATGTCTTCGCCCCTCATTCCTAACTCCTCTGGCTCTCCTCACACTTCCCACGGATGCAATTTCATCATCTTCCTCATAATCTTCATCTTCTTCATCGTGAGGATTCGGTGGCTGACAGATTAGTCTCCTTGCATTGGAAACTTACACATGCTGCTTGGGTTGCTCCCTCTGCATTTGATCAATTCCTTGATCTTGCCGGTCCATTCTATCACGGATATCTCCAAAAACAACTTCCAATCTCTCGAATTGTTGCTGCATGGCTTTCAAAGTAAAAGCAACATCTTGCTGGCCGGCATTACTTCCATCCCCGGTTGTAGATTCATTGCCTTTTCCTGCGAAGCTCATGTTTGCACTACGAAAAGAAAATTGGTGTTAGGACCTCATAACCACTCGCTCACGTGTTTGACCTCAAATTATCGTCACTCAACACTCGTGTTTCGCTCAGTTCAATGGCTTTTTCCCTCTGATACGCTCACCACTCTTGCCTCTTTCCACTCTAATTTCCTCCTCAAAGTTCTTTAAAGAACTCAGCAACTTACAAATCAATGGTGACTAGCTCGTAATAATTCAAAACAACAATTAATATATTGGCCCTAACTTGGACACAAACTAACAGGGAAATAAATGGTCAAAGGAAAGTTAAGAATAGAAAGCTTTTAGGAATGCAAAAAGGAATATATTATAGTAACATATGGATGGAAATATATGGAGGATGATATAGGGAAGGGAATATGAAAGATCAGGTATTAGGTAATTATGAGAGCAAAATCAACGTGGATCAACAACAAAGGTAAATAACAACTTTAGAATGATCTGATGCAAAGAATTCGGATCAAATTGACACTGACGGCTTCTTTCTTTTCTTTTTATCTTTTTTTTTCAGCTCTAATTTTTTTTTGGCTGAATTTTTTTCTCTCTCTTTTTTTTAAAGCTGGAACTTCGCTTTTCTTTTCTTTTTCTTTTCCTTTTTTTTTTTGCTACTACTAATCTAGAACGAACAAGTTAGACGAAATGAAATTCAGCACATTGAAACGAAAAAGGATAGAACAAACCTGATTTGGAGCCTGATACTCTGATACCAAAATGATGCGGACCTCACGAAGGATTGTGAAACCCGACGACCAACTTGAATCGATTCCAAGATTGCCAAACACAGTTTTAGATAAAGAGGATTATTGACCCGTTGTTTATAGAGAAACAAGAACCAACAATATCAAGACAATGATTATTTGTGCACACCCAAATTTCATCTCGTCGGGGCACGCATGCGCGAAGCCTACGCAACGCGGCTTGGGAGTGTCCACCTTCCCGAGGACGCGCGACGGACGCACGTGAGAAGGAGTCGCCACTTGCCATTTTACGACCCGAAGGTCGAGGGCCGGCAAGTTACCCGGGTCTAGGGGTACGGGGTGTCAGCACCCCGTTTTGGCTCACCATTCCAAACAATGATATTAGCAATGACCCAAGCCACGACTTGAGCAGAATACAGAAAACGGCTCGGCAGAGCAAGAAATCACTATTCATCCTCAAGTTGGCAAAATTGAGCAAATGGCCCATGGACATGACAGAAGGACTCTAGGGGTCACCAAAGGGGAACAGAGCGACCAAAGAACTCAACAATGTCCAAAACCGGCGTTTTCAGTGTACTACACGGACGGCACTATTTTCCGATAGTTCGCTCGGCCGTCGGAAGATAGTGAATATTGGACTCCAAAAATCCACACCAGTGCCAAAAAGATGAAAAGTGTCCCAAAGGCATTTTTCAAATCATCTGCTCTATACAGAACAATTTTCTGTATACAGACAACTTTTCAGTGGAAGTCCAAAAATGCCGGTTTCCTGGAGAAAAGTTAATTCCAAATATCAGACGCGGCCATGCCCCATCAACACACCGAGTATGAACAACGCTTCAGATTGTCTTTTGGAAGTCACACAGACACTTCAAATGACTTCCGAACGACAAAACAAGCATACCCCTCTTCAGAAGAGCATAGCCGGAGAAGGGTCTGATGGAATTACGACAAACGAAGTTTATACCGCATTGCCCAGAAAACTCTAGCAGACATTCACAATTGGGCAAAACAAACAGCAAAACCCCTCGCGGTTTCCCGAGTAACCTCCGAAGAGCGGAAATGACCATTTTTAGTGGAAATCCATATCTGGAGGTCCTCTTTGGGGAAATTTGACGCCGAATGCTTACGTTACACAATGCTAGCCTTCTTAAGGCTCAATGTGGAGTCGTCGGAATAATTCACACAACTCATCTAGATCTCTCAAACAGTGCTTTAGAGGTCTCAGATACACTTTTCAAGTCCTTGGAGGTTTGATCTCGACAAACAGAGATTACAGTAATCTCCGGAGTGCCCAAGCAACTCAGAAATCATCCTGAGAAATCCAGTTTCGACCTCCTAGGACGTCTCCGGCCCCACGTTAGCATTACCGGCTTAAGGGATAATTGTTCACGTTGTCTGACAATTTATGTCAAAATGACCAACGTGAGATGCGGACACAAGATATGCTGTCAGAAGCGGACAACTTCGCCCTGGTCACTTGCAATGGGCAAAACCGGATTCCGAGCCTCGCACACATCCGGGACATTTCTCCATGAAAAATGTCAATCTCAGGCTCATTAACTCCGTTTTCTCGCGTATATCGACAATTCGACGTTCAATTCGAACCACGAACTTCGAATGCGCGACCAATCGAGACCCGAACTTTGGCCCGAACTTACCTCGCGACCCGTGGGACCCACGGCCAACTCATTGCCGCCTCACCCATGCCCATTGCCCTCCATGTCTCTTGTCATCTTCTTCTTCAAGCCAAGAAGACAACTTGCATTTGTCTTCCTTTTGCAAAATATCTAAGTGTTTCAATTCAACACTCCAACTTCCCATCCAAGCCATCAATGCTCTTATCTCTTCTCCATTAATGCAATGGATGAGGATTGAGCTTGATATTTCCTTAAGAAATTCGGATTCCACTAATCCATGGCCCTAATTGCACTTTTCTTCACTAATCTTGCATTTAAGCTTTTCTATATATTGTCCAAATGTCATTAACTTAAGGGGACACCTTAAAAACACTCTCTCTCTAGCATTTCTCACTCTTCAAAAGCTCTCAAACTCCATAGCAAACCGCAGCAAGCTTCAGCCATTTCCAGCAAGCAAAACCAAGCAAAACCGGGCAAAGTCTTAAGTCGGAATCCATCCCGGCTTGAATCCAAACTTTACCAAACTTCATATCCCACATGTTTTCGAGCCCCTCTATCCATTTCTGAACTTAGATTTTAAGTTTGAAGCCTCTAAGCCATAGAACCAGCCTTGAACAAAATCTGGACAGATTTGGTCCTTCTCGGGTAAAAAATGTCAAACCGGGTTTCAAGCCTTTCCAAGTCGGTTTGAGCTACCAAAACCCATCAAACACCTCCCCACACAACCCTAGGGTGTCAAGAAGTCAAGAAATCCAAGAAAAACCCGTCGGTTTAACCCCAGGAAGAAGAAACAGCCCGACTGCCCAGTCGGGTCGAAATTTCTGACTGTTTGTGCGGTTTTCTTGCAGATCGGGTCGATCCGAGACTCTTTTCGGAAAACGACCACCACAGCCACCTCCAGAGGTGAGTTAGCAGTCGGGAGCCGTTGGCCTTGCTCACAAATTCCATCGGGAACCTCCGTAGCAACGTCCGACCCGACTGGTGCCAGACGGGTCCGAATTTCCAGACGTACTCTGTTTTCCGTGATCTTTGCAGGGCTGTACGGGTCGACCCGATAACTCTGGGACCAAACGACCACCACAGTCACCTCCGGGGGTCAGTTAGGAGTCAGGAGCCACTGACCTTGCCTCAAAATTCCATCGGGAGCCTCCGTGGCGACGTCCGACCCGACTTGTGCCAGTCGGGTCTGTCCAATATTTCAGCCGGGTCTGTTTGATGCCATTCGGGTCTGTTCAACGGAAAACAGCTCAAAACCGACCCATCAACGGTCCAACCCGACTCTTGAAGGTCCCATCCCGCATCTCGGGACTAGTTGGAGCTCTCGGGTGACCAGCGTCCGTCACCGAGCGTCACCGAGCGTAGCCAGCGCCCGTCACCGAGCGTCACCGAGCGCAACCCTCGAGCGTCACCAACGTCCGTCACCGAGCGTCACCGATCGCAACCCTCGGGCGTCACCAACGTCCGTCACCGAGCGTCACCAGCGCCACCCGCACCCATCACCAGCACACCCGAGCCCGTCACCCGCGCACGCCCGTGCTCGTCATCCAGCGCCACCCGCGCCCATCACCAGCACACCCGCGCCCGTCACCCGCGCACGCCCGTGCTCGTCATCCAGCGCCACCCGCGCCCATCACCAGCACACCCGCGCCCGTCACCCGCGCACGCCCGTGCTCGTCATCCAGCGCCACCCGCGCCCATCACCAGCACACCCGCGCCCGTCACCCGCGCACGCCCGTGCTCGTCATCCAGCGCCACCCGCGCCCATCACCAGCACACCCGCGCCCGTCACCCGCGCACGCCCGTGCTCGTCATCCAGCGCCACCCGCGCCCATCACCAGCACACCCGCGCCCGTCACCCGCGCACGCCCGTGCTCGTCATCCAGCGCCACCCGCGCCCATCACCAGCACACCCGCGCCCGTAACCCGCGCACGCCCGTGCTCGTCATCCAGCGCCACCCGCGCCCATCACCAGCACACCCGCGCCCGTCACCCGCGCACGCCCGTGCTCGTCATCCAGCGCCACCCGCGCCCATCACCAGCACACCCGCGCCCGTCACCCGCGCACGCCCGTGCTCGTCATCCAGCGCCACCCGCGCCCATCACCAGCACACCCGCGCCCGTCACCCGCGCACGCCCGTGCTCGTCATCCAGCGCCACCCGCGCCCATCACCAGCACACCCGCGCCCGTCACCCGCGCACGCCCGTGCTCGTCATCCAGCGCCACCCGCGCCCATCACCAGCACACCCGCGCCCGTAACCCGCGCACGCCCGTGCTCGTCATCCAGCGCCACCCGCGCCCATCACCAGCACACCCGCGCCCGTCACCCGCGCACGCCCGTGCTCGTCATCCAGCGCCACCCGCGCCCATCACCAGCACACCCGCGCCCGTCACCCGCGCACGCCCGTGCTCGTCATCCAGCGCCACCCGCGCCCATCACCAGCACACCCGCGCCCGTCACCCGCGCACGCCCGTGCTCGTCATCCAGCGCCACCCGCGCCCATCACCAGCACACCCGCGCCCGTCACCCGCGCACGCCCGTGCTCGTCATCCAGCGCCACCCGCGCCCATCACCAGCACACCCGCGCCCGTCACCCGCGCACGCCCGTGCTCGTCATCCAGCGCCACCCGCGCCCATCACCAGCACACCCGCGCCCGTCACCCGCGCACGCCCGTGCTCGTCATCCAGCGCCACCCGCGCCCATCACCAGCACACCCGGGCCCGTCACCCGCGCACGCCCGTGCTCGTCATCCAGCGCCACCCGCGCCCATCACCAGCACACCCGCGCCCGTCACCCGCGCACGCCCGTGCTCGTCATCCAGCGCCACCCGCGCCCATCACCAGCACACCCGGGCCCGTCACCCGCGCACGCCCGTGCTCGTCATCCAGCGCCACCCGCGCCCATCACCAGCACACCCGCGCCCGTCACCCGCGCACGCCCGTGCTCGTCATCCAGCGCCACCCGCGCCCATCACCAGCACACCCGGGCCCGTCACCCGCGCACGCCCGTGCTCGTCATCCAGCGCCACCCGCGCCCATCACCAGCACACCGCGCCCGTCACCCGCGCACGCCCGTGCTCGTCATCCAGCGCCACCCGCGCCCATCACCAGCACACCCGCGCCCGTCACCCGCGCACGCCCGTGCTCGTCATCCAGCGCCACCCGCGCCCATCACCAGCACACCCGCGCCCGTCACCCGCGCACGCCCGTGCTCGTCATCCAGCGCCACCCGCGCCCTTCACCAGCACACCCGTGCCCGTCACCCGCGCACCCCTGTGCTCGTCATCCAGCGCCACCCGCGCCCATCACCAGCACACCCTTGCCGGTCACCCGCGCACGCCCGTGCTCGTCACCCGCGCCACCCGCGCCCTTCACCAGCACACCCGTGCCCGCCACCCGCGCACTCCCGTGCTCATCATCCAGCGCCACCCGCGCCCTTCACCAGCACACCCGTGCCCATCACCCGCGCACTCCCGGGCTCATCATCCAGCGCACGCCCGCGCCCGTCACCAGCGCACGCCCGCGCCCGTCACCAGCGCACGCCCGCGCCCGTCATCCGCGCACGCCCGCGCCCGTCACCCGCGCCCGTCTGTGCCCGCCATCCGCGCACGCCCGCGCCCGTCACCCGCGCACGTCCTTGCCCAACACCAGCGCTTGTCAGTGCCCACCAACGCCCGTGCACGTCCACCCTTGCGCCCGAATACCCTTTTAAGGGTTCCACCGAGTCACCCGACTCTCAAACACTTCCCCGACTCTTTCCTCGTATTCCGAGGCTAGGTAAAACACTTCTGACTTAGAGGAGTTAGGACTTTTTATATTTTTGCATGGCTATGGAGTATTATGGTGTTTCGTGCATGTTTCATTTGCAAGATTTAATTTTTATGCAATTTTATGTTATATTATGCACGTACACTATCTTAGGACTTGCTACCATGTCGGAAAGGGGCTTGGATCATCATAAAGAAGACTATCCCGACCCTATTATGGCACATTAAGTCTCGGCCAATTCTCTAAAGGAGAGGGTTGAGATTTAAATTGCTCTTTTCGGGTTAAGATCGGTCTCCTTAGCCTATTCAAGTTAATTTCCGAGTTTGTTTATCATTATTGCATGCATGAAGCCGGTGTTATGTTATCCTTTTCCTTAATTAACACGTTTGTGAATGTTTGTATGTTTGAATGAGCTAAACAAATCGTGATAACGCCGGCTTTTGTTAAAAAAGGGTGCTATTTATCACGGTTGATGTTTGAGCATGCGAGAAATAATTAAACCACGATTAGGAAATCATTCGTGACTCGGATAGAGCCATGAGAACCTTCGGCCACCCTTCACAAGATGAAGCCGAGGGCTTCTTGGCCTTCCTTGGGTCAAGAATGAGTTCCTTATCTCAAGTTTAATTTGTTGATCGGATGATGTGAAGTTTTACTTCAATGTCTTTATGATTCCCATTAAAATATCATGTAAAGACTCTTTCAAACGAAGCATGCATGGATTCGAGTATCGATGACTCATTCGGGTCCATTTGGTTATGAGGATAGTTTCGGTCATTAGACCAAATTATCCTCGATCCTTATGGAATCGTCTTGGTCGTCGAGTCGCGAATCGTTTTCACAATTAATGCATTCGGCACAACCCTTAAGCATTAATGCCACAAACTGGTTAATCGGGACGCTCACACGATTAAACTCACTTCACACTGATAAAGTTTACCCGAATTGGACATTAATTGATAACTCGCGTCGACGAGTCGTCAAAGGACGTTGGTGCCCTTTTCAAACTTATCAATTTCAAAACCCGAAACGCGCGGTCCGATGTAGAACGGTTATCTCTGTCAGAAAACATGCAAAATGCTGATTAACCTTTCACTCGACCTAACCAAACACTAGATAATGGTTAGGAGGAATTCTAGATTCCAAATCTAGAGTCAAAACACGAGTTTGGTTAATTCAGTGGTAATTCAGTGTCACAATACAGAACAACTGTAAAAGCAATCCACACACTTGAGATTTGACTCTCTTTGTCAAGTTCTCAAAACAAAGCCGAATGCTAAAACGTTGGCACATGTTTGATTGTTTAGCATATGGCATTTGCTTGCAAAACACCCCTGGGTTAATAATCTGTTAATTCACGTAAACACGACAATAACAAACACTTTGTCTGTTATTAACATGTTGCGTGTTATCTTTCCGCACCTGTTTGCCATGCGGGTCGAGCCTGATCCCTAGGCCGAATAATATTAGGGTTCAACGCCCTAATCATCGAACACAGGGTTCAACACCCTAATCAACACTCACAGGGTCCAACGCCCTATTCAGTAAGAGCGTCCATTGAATTTCAGTTCTTCGGTCTTTTCCCTAAACTCACGGTGAGTTAGAGTGGAATAATAACCGAACGCAAAACGACTGGAATTCGACCCTTTTGTAATTTGTATTTATTGTTTTCGAGAGCATTGTAAGGATTTTATTTTGTACATTTATTCTGTAAGAATTCCAGTCGGTGAGCGAACGGTCCGAGAGTCGAATTAATCGAATCGGTCTAATGCTTGCCCAGACACAAGTAAATCCAAGATCTCGCGGTTTTGGTTCACGCAGGGATTCAACCTCCATGGTTCAATGAATTGTAACGCAAGATTGTGAACCAATTCCCTGACACACAGATTTACTTCTCTCTTGGCTTCTCAACCGACATCGTTTAATTCATCGAGTTTACGGTGTCAAAACGTGCGAGCTGAGCGCAACTTAATCCACGCGGTAAATAATAAAACATGCAAGCCTAGCAAACCAGAGTACCGAAAGGGCGTGCGGGATATAGGCCCGCACGTAACATGAACCCCCGAACACGGATTTTCCGGTTCCGTACAGACCAATGCCTTAACAACAAACTAGGTGTTCCATACCCCTAGACCCGGGTAACTTATCCGCCCTCGACCTCCGGGTCGTAAAATGATAAGTGGCGACTCCTTCTCTCACGCGTGTCCGACGCGCGCCCCCGCGGGAAGGTGGACGTTCCGACCAAGCCGCGCGATCCAAAAGCGCGCGATGCGGGCCCCGACGAGAGTCCACATTCGGGTCCGTACACGGGGTACACCTAAATGCTAAGGCAATGGTCATGCGGAACCGAAAATTCTGAATTCGGGGGTTCTATTACGTGCGGGCCTATATCCCGCACGCCCTTTCGGTACTCTAGTTTGCTAGCTTGCCGTTTTGTTTATTTACCGCGTGATTTAGGATTGCACTTGACTCGCCCGTTTTGACACTGTAAAGTCGATGAATTGATCAACTTGGGCCAAGAATCCGAAAGATGAGTAGGCTTGTGCGTCGAGGAATCGGTTCATTATCTTAACGTTACAGTTCATCGAACCGTGATGGTCGATTCCCTCCCCGAACCGAAACCGCTAATATTCGAGCTTACTCATCTCTTGGTAACAATAGACCGACTTGACCGGTTCGACACTCGGACCTCTCGCTCGCCGATCGGGGATCCTTACAAATGAATGAGTGAGTGTATAGATAAAATCCTCACAATGTTCTCTCGAATAATTACAAAGTGTAACTGAATAAGTAAATGGATCCCGATTGATTTGCATAATGGATCTCGATTGATTTGCATCGGGCCAATATTCCGCTCCGGCTCACCGTGTGTTTTGAATAACCTATAAATGAATTAAGGCAACGCGGGCTCAAGGAGCCGAGGGTCGGGTCCGATCAAACCAACGGTCTGCAGGAGAACCGGTTGATTCCCGCTATAACCATCGGACCGACCGAGCTCCCGGGTGATATCTAAACACGTTTCACACATCCAATCCAAATTGCCTTCCACATAGGCCATGTTTGGAGTATGATGGTGAATCGAGGCTAGATCTCATTCCGCACTCGGGTTGCGCGCGCTCAGTGAGTTAGGAGGCGTTGGACCTCGTGTTCGGCGGTTTGAGGCGTTGGACCCCGTGTATTACGTAACCTATGGGTTCGGACCCGAACCGCAACAAATTAGCAAAGACAAATGGAAGATGGAAGAAAAATGATAAAACTGACGAAAAACAGACAATAACTGACAAATACCGGTGAATATAGACAAGTGGTGTATTAAGTCGAGTGTAAGTGATTTAATCAGTTATTAACCGGGGTTGAGTAACAAACAAAGTATCTAACCTAGGCAAACATAGATGGTGGGCTAGAATATGGTTCTAAGCCAATTATGTGTGTGAACTTGTTTTAGAACTCTTATTCAGTTAGGTGTCACTACGGTTTCACCGAATTAGCCAAACTCGTATTTTGACTCTAGATTGGAATCTAGCATTCCACCTATCCATTATCTAATGTTTGATTAAGTCAAATACATGATTAATCCGGTTCTTTGTGTTTCGTAACAGAAATAAAATGTTCACCACCGAATCTACGATAGGAAGATAGAAACACCGAAAGTGAACGGAATGGGCCGTACGAATGAAACTCGCACCCGAATGGGTTGCCCTTTTTCGTCCATAGATCGAGGTGTTTCGGTCTCCCTAACGCCTAGAATGTCGGCGAATCACGAAATGATGGTCATGCCCTTTGAACGGTAAAACGTGTAGGGCGTGTATGTGGAAGTTGGGATCGCATGACACGAAGAGGTCCAAAGAGGACTCGCGCACTTAGACATGAGCCTCCTCAAATCGGGCCTTGACTCGAGTCATAGTGCACGAGTGCTCCCTAGACACTAATTCTATTCGTGTTATGTGTCTCGATGTTTTGAAATTGTGAATTTTAAAAGGGCACTCTCACCGTTTAGTGATTCGTCGACGCGTTTACGAGTTGATATTCGATTTATCCAATTACTTAGGCCGAGTGGTTCATTTAGCCGAATGGTACGTCTCGTTTCCCGTTTGTGAAGTGGTTTAATGATTGAGACCGCGAACCTCAATTGTTATGGATTAATGAAATGATTGTTCGATATTAACGTACCTAGCATACGAATTAACATGAAACCAATGATTAAATGAAAATTGTGATTACAATCAATTCCAAGAATCGGCTTTAACCGTTTCTTGCATGCGTAAAACGTCAAACATGATAATAACACACATTCTATAAAGCCGATGCCGCCATGATCTTGGGTGCGCAAACAAGCACATAATGCAAACGCAAATATCGTATTTAAAAGGAATTGATAAAACGGCGTAGGCTCATGCAACAACGAAATAAAATAAAATAAAATAAAATAAATACGGGAACCGACTTATTTCGGGGCGAAAGAGAGCTCCTTGGACTCGTGTGGTCCAACGAAACTCTCGGCCACCTCCCATGGGGAATAACCATGAGTTTCCGTGGCTTACACGGGTCAAGGCGACCTCTTCAACCCCGACTTAAGTTTTTTCCCGTCATGTTAACACATTACACGCGGAAATCGATGACAAAGGCATGGGAACTGGCTAGTTTCGGGGAAAAGAGACCGTCCTAGCCTCGGGTAAGTCAAGGGAGTTCACGGGTCCTTCCCTTGGGACTAGACCGTGGGCTCCCATGACTCTACAATGGCCAAGGGGTCTCTCCTATCTCGATCCAAGCCATTTCCCATCATGATACGTGCATTTATACGTCGTACGGATATAATACGGAGAGTAAACGTGCATGAAATTGCATGGTAGTGCATGGAATCACATGAAGACCCTAGTTTACGTGCAACATGTGTATTAACAATCTATCACCCCATAACAAGCGGAAATCGGAGACCTAGACCCATTTAAGTCGTAGAGAAATGTTACCTAGCCTCGGAACACGAGGAAAGAGTCGGAGAAGTGGCAAAGGGAGTCGAGAGACTCGGCTGGAACGAACAGACCCGAACCGGTGCAGTCGGGTCGACTGGCAGACCCGACTGGCAGTCCGGCTTGTCGGGGCTGTACCGGTTGATCGGGATGCAATTTTCGCGCAACGCCTATTGCGTTGGATTCCCAAGAGATTAAGCATCGCGCCTGTGGTGGTTTCGGAAGGAGAGCATGCGTAGATATTCTGGAAATCGAAAACAAAGTCGGGTTTGCTAGCAGAAAACAGAACCGACTGGGCGGAACTGACCCGACTGGGCAGGTCAGAAAGAAATGGCTGTCCTGGAGGCTCCCGGTGGTATTTTGCTGCAAGGTCGGCGGAATTGGACTCCCAACTCACTGAGCATCATGCCTGCAGTGGTTTCGGAAGGAGAGCATGCGTAGATTTTCCGGAAATCAAAAATAAAGTCGGGTTAGTAAAAAAATGACAGACCCAGTCGGGATGAAAGAAACCCGACTGGCACCCGATGAAGAAACGGGTCTACAGGAGGTTCCCGGTGGTCTTTTGGTGCAAGATCGGTGGGATTGGACTCCTAACTGAGTGAAGATCACGGTGATAGGTGGCTGGTAGCAAGATTCAACCCGAGCTGACCTGTACATTCCTGCAAAGTTCGGGTTTGAAAAGAAAACCAGAGGAACAGACCCGACTGGCACCCGATGAAGAAACGACTCTATGGGAGGCTCCCAGTGGTCTTTTGATGTAAGGTCGGTGGCATTGGACTCCTAACTGAGTGAGGATCATGTCTACAGTTGTTTCATGAAGATTGGATATGTTGATTTTCCTAAAAGATGCAAAGAAAATCGGTAAAAATCTGAAAAAATCTGTGAAGGGAGAAAAGAGGGAAACGGCGGTGGTGCACGGTTGGACAGCTCCCGGCACGCAACCATCTCGTCACGGGGGAGAGTGAGGGTTATAAGGAACCCCTAAAAAGTGATGGCACGACTCGCCATAGTCGTGAGGTAGTGGAAATGTCGAGGAAGCCCGGGAAGCCGTGAAAATGCCTACGGAACCCGGTTCTGAACAGAGCTGGTTCGGACTGCTGGAAGCTTCAAATCACAAAACTAACACCGGAAATGGACTCGGGAGGTCGAATACATGTTGGGTATGTAGTTTGTTTGAGGCTCGGATAAGTCGGGAAGGAATAACTCGCCTAGAAACCGGGAAACTCCCTAGAGACCCGAATCTGGATTGGGCTGAAACGGGACCTAGATGACTTCAAATGGAAAAAGTAACACCGTGAATGGACTCGGGAGGTCAAATACATGTGGGATATGAAGTTTGGTCGAAGTTGGCTTAGGTTGGGTGGCGGTCGCCGAAAAACGGTTTAGTTTTCGGACAATTTTGCCTTGTAACCGGGCTGAGGTGAGGCTATGCGATTTCTGGAAAAATGCTGAAGTTGAGAGGGCTTGGAGAGGGTTTCCTAGAGTGAGAAAGCTAGAGAGATGATAGAAGTTGAGTTGTGATTAAAGTGTCTTGCAATTAGGCACTTATAGGATTCCTTAATGAGCCAAATTAGTGAGTTTAAGTGCAATTAGAGGGGGGTGCTTAGGGGTTCCGAATTTTGGAGGGAATATTAGGGTGGGGAAGTTATCTTGTTGAGTGTGGGGAAAGGAAGAGAAGGGAAATGAGAGTTGATGGATGGAAGGATGGATGGGAAGTGTGTAAGAGATATTTTGAAATGGGTGGATGGGGGAGAGTTGGCTTGCTTTTAGCCACCCCTAGAGAGAAGCCATGGCTTGCGGCTTGGCTTGGCTTGGCTAGCTCAAGGGTCTCACTTGACTAGAAAGAAAGCCGGAAGAAGCTCGGGGCTCGATTGATCATGCGTTCGATTTCCGTGGTTCACTTGAACGACGAATTATCAATGTGCGCGCGAATACGATTTTAATGAGCCTAATATTGACATGCTTCTTGAAAGCGAATGCTCGGATGACTCGGGGACTCGAAAGCCGATTTTGCTCTGTTTGGATGATCGGAGCGGAGTTGTCCGCTTCTGACGCCTATTTGCACTTCTGCGTGTTGTAAGGCTCGCACCGGTGTATTTTCCGCATTGAGCGAAACGGTTTACTCGCCGACCCCGGCTGGAGATCGATAACCGGAGATGACCTAGGAATCCGCGAACGGGGCTTTCTCAGTGTTTCCCAAGTGTTTTGATGTGTTCGGAGACTACTGCGATCTCCGTTTGTTAGAAACGAGTCCCGAAAGTTTGCCGAGAGGCGTTCGGGACCACTGAAATGTCACTCGGGAGACCTAATTGATTTGCTTGGCCCAAGGCGAAATGATTTCCCTAGTCCTAGGAGTTGTAGGAAGTGAGTGGTGTGAAGCTCGGAGGTCAACATTTCCCCGAATGAGCTCTGACCACAAGGTTCCCCTTGAAAGGGGCCATTTTATTACCGGAATGGTACTCGGGAAACCTAAATGGATTATGCAATGCGATCGGGGTTTATCTCCCAAGCCCTTGAGGTCCCTGGGATTGATTGGCGCAAATTTCGTGCGTTGACGATTTGTTAAAAGGGTCTCCGGCTATGTCTTTCTGTAGAAAATGACATCTTTTTCTCGGGTCGGGATCCACTCGGGAGACCAAGATGAACTCCAAAACGCAGTCTGAATCATATTCCATGGTCCTGGTGGTCCCTGGGTGTGTGTAGACCCGTTTCCGGGTGCCGTTTACTTGTCAGTGGGTTGGGCCTCCCGGAGCCTCGTTAGAAAAGACGTCTGTGAGAGTTTAGGATACGCCCCGACCTAAGCAGGACACCTCCGAAATGCGCCTGGATGCGTCATTGGTCACTTTGGCACCGAGAGGGATTTTTTGAGTCCCATATTGGGCACCTTTCGAGGCTTCGTTGATTTGGTGATGAATAGTGCCACAGTGCCAGTCTCTGCTGTTTTCGGGGCTCGTCGTCTGTTCACTCCTCTGATTGCCCTCTCGTGCTCTCATGTTGGCCTCCGGTTGTCGGGTGATGAATAGTAACCGGAGCTTTGGTCAGGGATTCTCGTATAGGAAGCCGGTGGGCCAAAATGGGGTGCTGACAGCTTGCCCCTCTTTGGTTGCATGCTCGGTTAGAGGATGTAGCCAAAGATTATGAGAAGCACCCTTTTTTGGGTTCGGCGACCGCTCTGATATCTCTCCCCATGGCTGCTCGTACCCTGCTTGGACACATCGGGATATCGTGCGGAAAATTAAAACCGGGATGGACCCGATTGGACCAGGATAGACCTGAATGAGACCGGGATGGACCCGAATGGACCAGGATAGACCGGAATGAGACCGGGATAGACCTGAATGAGACCGGGATAGATCCGAATGAGACCAGGATAGACCTGAATGAGACCGGGATAGACCCGAATGGACCATGATAGACTTGAATGAGACCGGGAATGGACCAGGATAGACTTGAATGAGACCGGGATAGACCCGAATGGATCAGGATAGACCTGAATGGACCCGGATAGACTTGAATGAGACCTGGATAGACCCGAATGAGACCAGGATAGACTTGAATGAGACCGGGATAGACTTGAATGAGACCGGGATAGACCCGAATGAGACCAGGATAGACCTGAATGAACCGGAATAGACCCGAAAGAGACCGGGATAGACTCGAATGGACCGGGATGGACCCGAATAGGAATTTGAAATTTAGAATTTGCGTGGAGCGCTGTGTGATATGGCTCGCTTGGCGCTTGGGTCTGGACCACCTCATGCGCGGTGACTGATGATGATCTCCTATCGTTTGTCCTTCTTTGAACATTGTCGGCTTGGGCGGTGTGGTGCATCCCTCGACGGTTTCCGGCGTATCGGGAACACGGCCTGTCGCGTGAGGCAGACATGAATCCGTTAAGGAGGAGATGCCCCTTGGGGTTCCATGTGCATATTGGCGTTGCTGCCGCAATGAAGTTGTTTCATCGTTGTTTTGCCCCTGGGGTGGTGGTGTGTTTGATCTGCCGGAAGTCGGCTTTGCTGCTAGGGCAGTTGCTTGTTGCTCTGCCAGGTGCCAGCTTTATCGCAGGGGCGATTGTAGTTTGCTGGGGATGCCCCCGTCGTGCGATGAGGGACTCAAGCTCTGGGGTAGAGCGCCTACGTATCCCGAGGGGTCGGAAATCAGAGTCCGCTGTAGTTCTTGTGGCTTGTAGTACCTATGATCCTAGCATTATTAGTAAGTCATGGGGGTTACTAATAACGTGTAAGCGCGGGTAAAAAGATGTCTTTGAGACGCATGCTCTTCAGTTTCGGGTCGCCTGAGCGACCCGTGAAGAGTTTTTGTTTTAGCGATGCGAATGGGATCCCGCTTTCAGAGGCCCCAATGCGAGGCCTCCGGGGCTCCTGTTGGCCTTGCATGGGCATATCGAGATGTTCTCAAAGGTGCCCAAGCGGCTCTATCGGTTGTTCGACGCGCCCGTGAACTTGGGACCCTTCTCATCAGGGTACCGTAAGGCGGCTGCATTTGTAACCCGCATGGGGAATTTTGTTCAAATTTGGTCAAACCTCGGTCTAGTCATTTTCAGAGTGTTATGACTAGACTCCCGGAAAGAAATGTCTAGGATTTTGGCTTTGTGGTAGCCGATTGAAGGGTGGCTGTGACCCATTTTGGAGTTGTGCAATGACAAAGAGAAAAGAGAAAGCTTGGGGAGCACGTGCCCAAGGCTGAAAGGATACACGGGTTCATGCCTACCGTGAGATGTACCCCCCCTCTTCTTTCGACTTCTTGTCCTGTAGGCTATTGCGAAGTGCTCTGATGGGGTGCCTGCTTGTGCACCGTTCTTGAGGAAGAAACCGCCTAGGACAGTTGAGCTGCATTGGGGAGCCGATCGGGAATCGTGTTGGAGTAGATAACCTAGCCATTTCCCTTGGGGATCCCTGGTCCGCGCAGTGTGCGAAGGCCCAGGGTGACTGTTTTGTTTATCTCTCATTTTACTCTCCTTTTGCTACGGTCACCCGCCTCGGGGCCGTACCTCTCAACCTAAAGGGGATGAACTCTCCTTTTGCCACGACCGTCCGCCTCGGGATTTTCAGTCGTGCCTCTCTTTTGCCCTAACTTTTGCCTAGATCACCCCGAGGGGTTTTCGACCTAGCAGGCTCGATTCTTTTGCCTCTCGAGTTTGCAAGGGCGAAGGATTCGAATAATTCGACCTCCGAGTGCGTTACGTTATGTCTCCATCGAGGAGTTACGTCTGCTGCTCCCCCTTTTTGTCGGGGTTTGTTGATTTCTTCTTCGAATTGGCGGTGTCGGAGTTTTATATCTCGGCGGTGCCTTGTTTTGCTCATTGGCGAGTTTTTCCTGCATCTTTTCTCTCTCTCTTCATTGGCGGGTTTTTCCCGCTTCTTTTCGCTCTGTTTTTTTCTTGCAGCTGGGGTTTGTATTGTGCCTTTTGTATTTGTTTGAAACTCCTCGACTTTGCATCGCCGAGGCCACTTTTGTTTGCTTAGCCCCGTGGAGACTTGATGTACTTCGTTGTCCTAGCCCAATTTTGTGATGGCTGGTTTTCTCAGAAGTCTGATTCTTGTGCACTCGAAAGTCGAACTTCGCGTCTTTTGTCCTTGCAAACTTTACAAGTCCTTTTCCCTATTGTCTAAAACGAAAACAAAATTGCCCCAGGAGTGTGGGTGACCACGTTGCCTCCGCGTGAATGTTGGACGGGGATGCCCTGTTCTTTGTAGCCTGTGTCGGGAGTCTTGTACGATTACCGCTCCCGATCGTGCGTTGTCGCTCCCGTGGAGGGTGCCCCTTAGAGGATAGCCGCTCTTGAAGCCGATTGTGTCCTGCCTAAGGGCTTATCGTTGCATGTTGTCAGTGATGGGTCTTTACAGTGGGGAAGGCCCGATTTGCCCTAAGGTGCCGCTCGATCTCAATGGAGACGCATGCTTCGAGGTTGATCGGTTTGTTCGATTGTCTCTATCTTCGGCTTCGTGGGGGGTACATATTCGTCGGAAACCTCCCTCGTCGAAGTATGAGGAAAGGGTCTGAGAGGAATTCTCAGGGAGATGTGAACCTGTGTATCATTCTTTGCCTATGACCGGCGTGTCCCCGTGAGAGATGACAAAGAAGATGATGCATTAGGTGATTGATCGGTGGAATATGCGATAAGAAATGTGGAGTGGACCCATAGGAAAATCCCCTTGTCCAACGTACGACCCATGGGGTGCCGCGCGTGGGGGACACTCAATTCCGAGATCTAGTCATCGCCACCCTGGAGTGGGCAGACCGTGGCTAGGGGCTGCATAGGTGTACTTTCCCCGATTGCGGGTTGGCATGCGCAGCCGTCCTAGGGAAGGCTCGAGGAGCCGGATCCATGAAGACAGACGAATTGAACAATTCCGACAGAACCAACAGGGCGTCTTCGGGGCTGTCCTAGTGCACCCGTGAAGGGTTCGTTCATGCCGGGAGCTTGTTTGGGAATGCATATAAATAAATGTAAAAGAGAGTTTAGGGAAAAGTGCATGTTGCCCCAGTGGCTGGTTAATGGCCACAGTGGAGGGTGGGCAGGGATCATTCTCCGGTCGGAGATGTGACCGTGCTAGTGACTTTCGCGGCGGGTAGGCAGGGCCATGCTCTGTTCGTCGGAGCTATTGCTTGTGATCTTTTGCGGTTGAAGGATTAGACTTGCTCCTCGGAGTATCGCTTGGATGAATTTGAATCCAAGTCGATTTTGGATTTTAGACGAGCCTGAAAGTAGTAAATGCGAGGTGTCAAAACCTGAAAGCAGTAAATGCGGGGCCGGAGCCCAAAAGCAATAAATACTGGACCGGGGCCCGAAAGCAGTAAATGTAGGACCGAGGCCCGAAAGCAGTAAATGTAGGGCCAAGGCCCGATGCGGGGCCGAAGCCCAAAAGTAGGGCCGGAGCCCGATGCAGGGCCTAAACCCAAAAGTAAATGCAGGGCCGGAGGCCGATGTAAGGTCGAAGCCTAATGCAGTAAATGCGGGGCCGGAGCCCGATGCAAGGCTGGAGCCCGATGCGGGGCCAAAGCCCAATGCAGTAAATGCGGGATTGATAGGAAAGTGCAAGAAATGCGAAAGCAAGGGTCAATGCTGAGGAATAGCGCAAGGCGCTGCAATGCGGTGACGCTGATTTGCTTGCGGTCTTGTTTTGTGGAGCAGGGATGGGGACTTAGTGTTGAAATCCCAAGGAGCTGGATGGATGGGAGACGTTTGTTGTCTCAATTGTGGTCGATCAGTATTCAGGCTGTCTTCTTGTGTAGAATTTCCTACAATGGGAAAAGAAAACAATGAAGGAGCAAACTATATTCTCGATTTCAGCATAAGGGCGTAGGGGATTGAACTAGCCTGGTAGGCGTCGTGCGAGCGCACTGAGAGACATGCACAAGGTGTGTCGAGGATGCGTGCATGGGCAAGGTAGGGGTGTGCTCGCACGATGCGGAAATGGCACGCTCAGTTGTGTTGATGGAAGCACTTGTAGCATAGAGGGACGTGTGCTCAACCATGCAATGACATAATCGATTGCGCGGGATTAATGGGGAGTTAGTGTTGCTTGGATGGTTGGCCCTTGAGCTACTGATCGTCTCGCCGTGGAGGAAGGGCGAGGACCATGAGAGGTCCACCTGCAAAGGCAGTCACAACTTTGTCGACCGTGTGGTAGTGTTAATTGTCGTGTAAAATAGTAAATGTATAGGATGCATGCAATGCGTGAGTTTTCAAAAGCTAATATTGTCGTTCACATTGACTCGAAATGTTCAAAGTACAATGCAAATTTTGTAAAATAGAGCCTTAAGCTGATTTGCCACCACACTCGGGATTTGAGCGAGCGCGGCCTCGGAAAGCACCGGTTCTAGGCGAGGGCCTTGCACAGATATCTATCCT
Organism: Punica granatum; assembly: GCF_007655135.1. Taxonomy (NCBI): domain Eukaryota; kingdom Viridiplantae; phylum Streptophyta; class Magnoliopsida; order Myrtales; family Lythraceae; genus Punica; species Punica granatum. The sequence continues at coordinate 21,418,359 of NC_045129.1, read as the reverse complement.
AGAGTGCATGTGTGGGCCTCCTCGAGCCCTCTTCCTAGACCTCTCCAGGGCGGCGTTCGCTCAAGTGAGCTCTTGACCGCATCTCTGCATCTTGGCACGGGTTTGGGAGAGCTCCCTCTAAGGTGGTTAGCCGGCGAGTTCTTCATCTCTCAGCGACCTCTCAGTGATCGAACCTAGTGTTGATGAGGTCGATCATGTTGTCCCGGAATATACACCATTCGCGTTCTGTGGCGGGTCGGTGAGGTCCTCGTATGTTGGCGGACTTTGTCGAGGTGCGGGCAGGAGGCCGAGCAAGGCGTCCCTTACCAAGACGACAGGAAAATCCCTTTAGGACTCGTCAACATGAATGACATTCTAATTTTTGAAAACTACATGATGCATGTGTACGAAGAGAGTAAATGCCGACGGCTTAATAGAAATTACATGTACATCGCTCTTGAAATGGAAAAGACTCAAATGGCTCGCAGGCCGACTCGATGGACTGTTGTCGAAGTCGGGTTGAAGGCTTGTATGGAGGCATAGCACGATGCATAGTTCGGTGCTACAGGGACCGTGCTATCTATGGATGGGGGCTCCCAACTCAAGGGTGTGAATTCCTTGAAATCGAACGAGGATCTTTGGGGGCCGGTTCGGTGGCATAGCCAACTATGTCCGTTCCCTTACTCGGAACCTCTGACTAACCTAACTTCCTATTTTGGCGCCCGAGGGATTTCGGACAAGGCACCTAAAGCTAGCATGATATGCAATGCATGCATGAAATAAATGTGCGTAACTAGATAAGCGGTAAACGACAGAAAGCAGTAAATAAACAAGCAAGCAAGCAAACGGGATTGAGCCCGAACCCTGTAGATGTCCCCAGTGGAGTCGCCAAGCTGTGCGTACCCGAATTTCATCACGTCGGGGCATGCATGCGCGGAGCCTATGCAACGCGGCTTGGGAGTGTCCACCTTCCCGGGGACGCGCGACGGACGCACGTGAGAAGGAGTCGCCACTTGCCATTTTACGACCCGAAGGTCGAGGGCCGGCAAGTTACCCGGGTCTAGGGGTACGGGGTACACCGAAATGCTAAGGCAATGGTCATACGGAACCGAAAATTCCGAATTCGGGGGTTCTATTACGTGCGGACCTATATCCCGCACGCCCTTTCGGTACTCTAGTTTGCTAGGCTTGCCGTTTTGTTTATTTACCGCGTGATTTAGGATTGCACTTGACTCGCCCGTTTTGACACCGTAAAGTCGATGAATTGATCAACTTGGGCCAAGAATCTGAAAGATGAGTAGGCTTGTGCGTCGAGGAATCGGTTCACTATCTTAACGTTACAGTTCATCAAACCGTGATGGTCGATTCCCTGCGCGAACCGAAACCGCGAGTATTCGAGCTTACTCATCTCTTAGTAACAATAGATCGACTTGACCTGTTCGACACTCGGACCTCTTGCTCGCTGATCGGGGATCCTTACAAATGAATGAGTGAGTGTACAGATAAAATACTCACAATGTTCTCTCGAATAATTACAAAGTGTAACTGAATAAGTAAATGGATCCCGATCGGTTTGCATTGGGCCAATATTCCGCTCCGGCTCACCGTGTGTTTTGAATAACCGATAAATGAATTAAGGCAACGCGGGCTCAAGGAGCCGGGGGTCGGGTCCGATCGAACCAACGGTCTGCAGGAGAACCAGTTGATTCCCGCTGTAACCGTCGGACTGACCGACCTCCCGGGTGATATCTAAACATGTTTGTCAACACCCCATTTTGGCCCACCGGCTTCCCACACGAGGATTCCCGACCAAAGCTCGGGACACTATTCATTGCCCGGCAATCAGAGGCAAATCGGCGGGCACGGGGTCATGAGGGATAGGATAAAGCGCTAGGTCACTGAGAAAAGCGGAGGAGAGCAGTCAGAAGAACGAACGAACAAGGAATTCCGAAAAACGAAGGAGCGGGCACTGTGGCACTATTCATCACCGAGTCACTGAAGCACCGAAAGGTTCCCAATATGGGACTCCAAAAATCACTCTCAGTGCCAAAGTGACCAATGACACGTCCGGACGCATTTCCGGGGCAAGCCGCATGAGCCGGGACACCTCGGTCTCTTACGGACGCCTTTTCTGACAGAGCTCTCGGGGCCCGCTCCACTGACAAGCAGACGGCCCCCCAAAACGGGCCTACAGGCACCCAGGGACCACCAGGGTCAGGGAACAAGCTTCAGATGACCTTTCGGAACTCGACTCGGTTTCCCGAGGGACGTTTCAGTGGTCATGAACGTCTCCCGGCGAGCCTTCGGGGCACGTCCACGAAGAACAGAGATCACAACGATCCCCGAGCACCTCACAACGAGCCCCGAGCACCTCAAGACATTCAGGGAACACTGAGAAAACCCCGGTCAAAGTCCCTAGGTCTTCCCTGGCCAACGGTCCTCGACCGAGGGCGACGAGCCAACGATCCCCCACGGGGCAAAAGGATCGCCAAAATGAATGTTAGGATGCACAAAGAGCAATCGGGGACCGAGGGACATTAAACTCCGCTCCGAACGTCCAAACAGGGCAAAACCGACTCTCGAGGCGCCGAGTCGCCCGAACGTTCGTTCACACGACACGTGGTGATATTAGGCTCATTCAAATCCTCGTCATTCAAGCATTCCAAATCTCCAAATTAATTGGACATCGGAGGTCGGATGCGAGCTCAATCAAGTTTCAAGCATTTTTCAGCTTTCTCTCAACCGAATGGGACCCACAGCTCAGCCAAGCCGAGCCATCAAGCCACAGCTCAACCCCAAGCCACGGTTCAAACCCACGGCTCCGATTGGACAGCCCCAAGCCGCGGCTTCCCCCTCCATGGCCGGCGGCTCAAGTCTCTCTCCCACCACAAATTTGAATTTCTCTCACATCCATCACCTCCCATCATCCATCCATCACCTCACATCACTCTTCCTCTTGCTTCCCCTACACTCTAAGTGACCATTTCCCCTCCCTAATTGCCTTAAATTTTCGGCAGCCCTAGCTTAGTCCACTAAACTGCACTTTACTTCACTTAATCGGGCCATTAGCCTAGCCTATAAAGTCTCATCCATCATTAACTCTAATCACTTCTTCAACTCCACTCTCTCTCAAGCCAACTTCTCTCTAAAAAGCTCTCAAACTCCAGCCTTCCCCTCTAGCTCGTGCGCCCCTTTGCCAAGGCCAAAACTAGCCGAAACCGCCGGAAAACCACCCGGTATTCCGGTAACCACCCGACCCGACTTAAGCCAAAAATCACCAAACTCCCTAGCCTACATATTTTCCACCCCCTAAGTCCATTTCCGGGCTTAGATTTTCGATTTGAAGCTTCCTACATCACGTTCCAGCCGTGAAGAGAGTCGGGTCCCGAGACCCCCTAGCTGTGCGCACCGGACCCCATCCACGTGCCATTTTCTCCCACTGTCGGCACCCCATTCCGGCCCACCGGCTCCCCATACGAGGATTTCCGACCGAAGCCCGGGGCACTATTCATCATCCGGCAATCAAAGGCGAACGCGCGGTCATGGAACCACGAGCAATAGGAGAAGAGCATGGTCCACCGAGAAAAGCGGAGGAGAGTCATCAGAAGAACGAATGAACGAGGAATCCCGAAAACAACGGAGTTGGCGCTGTGGCACCATTCATCACTGAGTCACCGAAGCACCGAAAGGTGCCCAATATGGGACTCCAAAAATTCCTCTCAGTGCCAAAGCGACCAATGACACGTCCGGGCGCATTTCCGGGACATCCTGCTTAAGCAGGGACACCCCGATCCCCCACGGACGCCTTTTCTGACAGAGCTCCCGGGGTTCGCTCCACTGACAAGCAAACGGCCCCTCAAAGCGGGCCTACAGGCACCCAGGGACTATCAAAGTCGGGGAACAAGCTTCAGATGACCTTTCGGAACCCGACTCGGCCTCTCGAGGGACGTCTCAGTGGTCATGAACGTCTCCCGGTGAGCCTTCGGGAATTTCCACGGAAAACAGAGACCACAACGATCTCTGAGCGCCTCACAATAACCCCGAGCACCTCAAGGCATTCAAGGCACACTGAGAAAATCCCGGTCAAAGTCCCTAGGTCTTCCCGGGCCTACGGTCCCCGACCAAGGACAACGAGCCAATGATCACCGACGGGGCAAACGGATCGCCGAAACGAATGAAAGAGTGCACAAAGGTCAATCGGGGTCGACGGACGCTAAACTCCGCTCCGAACGTCCAAACGGGGCAAAACCGACTCCCGAGGCGCCGAGTCGCCCGAGCGCTCGTTCGCATGACGCATGGCGATATTAGGCTCATCCAAATCCTCATAGTCCAAGCATTCCAAATCTTCAAATTAATTGGACATCGGAGATCGGATGCAAGCTCAATCAAGTCTCAAGCGTTTGCCGGCTTTTCTCCTAATCGGATGGGACCCACAGCCAAGCCAAGCCAAGCCATCAAGCCGCGGCTCAACCCCAAGCCACGGCTCAACCCTCGGCTCGGATTAGACAACCCAAGCCGCGGCTCAAGCCCTCTCACCCATCGGCTCCAATGCTCTCCCACCACACATTTTGAATTTTCCCCCCATCCATCACCTCCCTCCATCCATCCATCACATCCATCACCCCTCTTGCTTCCCCTACACTCAATGTGACACTTTCCCTTCCCTAAACCCTTCCTAAAATTCGGCAGCCACATTAGGGTCCCCTTAACCGCAATTAAATTCCCTCAATCAAGCCATTAGTCATTCCTTTATAAGCCCTTGCACCATTAGACTTAATGACTTCTTCAATTTCACTCTCTCTCAAGCCAATCTCTCTCAAGAACTCTCTCAAACCTCAGCCCATCCCCTCACTTCCGTCCACCCTTTGCCAAGGCCGAAACCGGCCAAAACCGCCGGAAAACCACTCGGTATTCCGGTAACCACCCGACCCGACTTAACCCAAAAATTCTCAAACTTCATAGCCTACATATTTCCTACCCCCTAAGTCCATTTCCGGACTTGGATTTTCGATTTGAGGTCCCCAAGACCCCGTTTCAGCCGAAATTGCAATCGGGTCCCGAGACCCTCACCGCGCGTACCGAACACTAACGGCGTGCCATTTCATCCCACGACCTCGGAGAGTCGTGCCATCACATTTAAAGGGTTCCTCACAACCCTCACCCTCTCTCGTGAAGAGGTGGTCACGATCCGAGGGCCGACCCACCGTGCACGACCTCCGTTTTGCCCATTCTTACTAACCGGGTTTCTGTGTTTTCACTGAAACTTCTCTCATCATTTCCGACTTATTCAGGGTTCGGCACGCTCGGAGCTTTCCGTGCCCACCTAGATCTGCCTCTTAGGAGTCCAACGAGCCCGACCTTGCACCGTTCCGTGATCGGAGCGAGCGTGCCAAGCCGTTTTCCCGTGGTTGCCGCAGCCGCGCCCACCCGGGTCGCCTGCTGCCCTTCGCCCTAACCGAGTCTTGCGACTCTCAAGGCCACTTCCCCGACTCTTTTCCTCGCACACCGAGGCTAGGTAACATCTCTTTACGACTTAGAGAAGCTAGGATCCTTGATATTTGTTTACATGAAATGTTAAAATAGATTAAAGACTCGAAATGCATGCAAGTTCCCATTTTTCTTTCGGATCTATCTATTTCATGCATTTTCATGCAACGTACATCCATCATCTTTTCATGCACGACCTTGCCGTGTCTACACGATGTCCAAGTTCGCATGTCATGACGGGAAACAACCCGGATCCGGAGGGAAGAGGTCCCCTTGGCCACGGGTTGAGCCATGGGACTCACGGCCGAGTCTCTAGGGAGAGACCCGGGAGCTCCCTTGGCCCACCCGTGGCTAGATAGGTCTCCTCCTTCCCGGAAGAGGGTTGGTTCCCGTGTTTCCTTTACCGTCAAGCATGGATAACGTGATAGCATGACGGGAAAAGGCCCGAATCGGGGCCGGAGAAGTCTTCCCGACTCATGTGGGCCATGGAAGCTCACGGCCTCCCTTGGAGGAATAGGGCCGAGAGCTTCCTCGGACCACACGAGTCCGGGAGGTTTTCTTCCGTCTCGAGACGGGTCGGTTCTCGTGTTTTATTTACTTCGTTATCATTCGAGTCAAGATCGTCTTGTTATTTCCGTTTAAATGTCTCGATTCATGCACGTTCGTGTGATTCCATGCAATTATGTTGTGGTGGTATCGAAGTTACTAAAACATGCGTTATTATCGTGGTTGATGTATTGTGTATGCAAGAAACGATTAGAACCGGTGCGGGAGATCTCTCAAAATCCGAGACAAATCAAGGGCCATTCGGCCCCTACCTTCGGGGAGTGGCCGAGAGTCCCCGGATTCCTCCCGGGTTTAAGGCGACCTCCCTAGTCGTTTCGGATCGCTCCTTGGAATTGGGTGTCTTAATATTCGGGTCTTATCATTAGCTATATGGTGGTTACATGACCGGCGCGTTGATTGTGGATAATCACTCACCGAACCCGATGCCTATGATGTTGGACCATCATCATCGAATAATTTCACAAACGGGAAAGCGGGACGAATCATTCGATTAACCAAATCATTCGGACTAAATAATTGAGTTAATCGAACCCCCAATTTGTAAACGCATCGACGACTTATGGAATGGTGAGAATGCCCTTAAAAATTCACAATTTCAAAATACCGAGTCGTGTGACACGTATAGGATTGAGGTCTAGGGAGTACTCACATGCCATGACTCGAGTCCGGGCCCGATTTGAGGCGGCCCGAGTCGGGGCACGAGAGTCCTTCTTAGACCCCTTCGTGTGACACGATCTCCGATTTATACATAAACATCACGATTTTATTATCCAAGGGCATAATTATCATTCTTTGATTCACCGATACCCTAGGCAATAGGAAATCGGAAACACCTCGATCTATGGACGAAAAAGGGCTACCCGTTCGGACATGAGTCTCATTCGTGCGGCCTATTCCGTCCATTTTCGGTGTTTCTGTCTCCCTATTGTAGATTCAGTGGGGAGCATTTTATTTCAGATATAAAACACGAACAATCGGATTAATCGTACACTCGACTTAATCAAACACTAGATAATGGATAGGCGGAATGTAATCGACTTAGAACCCCATCCCAATCCACCACTTATGCTTGCCTAGGATAGATACATTGTTTGTTAATCAACCCCGGCTAATAACTGATTAAATCACGTACATTCGGCCTAATACACAATTCGTTTGTATTCACTGACACTTATCAGTTGTTGTCAGTTGCTTCCTGTATCGTGTCAGTTACATCAGTTTTCTTCTGTTTTGTTCTTGCTTTTGATGATTTATTGCGGTTCGAGCCTGAACCCATAGGTCACGTGTTGCATGGGGTCCAACGCCCCTAAGTCACCGAACACGAGGTCCAACGCCTCTTCATTCACCAAGCGCGTGCAACCCGAGTGCGGAATGGGATCTAGCCTCGAGTCACCATCGCACTCCAAATATGGCCTATGTGGAAGGCAATTTGGATTGGATGTGTGAAACGCGTTTAGATATCACCCGGGAGCTCGATCGGTCCAACGGTTACAGTGGGAACTAATCGGTTCTCCTGCAAACCGTCGGTTCGATTGGACCCGACCCCCGGCTCTTTGAGCCCGCGTTGCCTTAATTTGTTTATCGGTTATTCAAAACATACGGCGAGCCGGAGTGGAATATTGGCCCAATGCAAACCAATCGGGATCCATTTATTTCATTCGGTTGTATTCTGTAATTATTCGAGTGTACGTTGCGAGGATCTTATTTGTACATTTATTCATATACTTGTAAGGATCCCCGATCGGTGAGCAAGAGGTCCGAGTGTCGAATCGGTTAAGTCGGTCTATTGTCACCAAGGGATGAGTAGGCTCGAATAATCATGGTCTTGGTTCGCGCAGGGAATCGACCGTCACGGTTCGAAGAACTGTAACGCTAAGATAGCGAACCGATTCCTTGACTCACAAGCCTACTCATCTTTCGGATTCTTGGTCCAACTCAATCGATTCATCGATTTTACGGTGTCAAAACGGGCTAGTCAAGTGCGACCCTAAATCACGTGGTGAATAAACAAAATGGCAAGCCTAGCACGTAATAGAACCCCTGAATTCGGAATTTTCGGTTCCGTACGACCATTGCCTTAGCATTTAGGTGTACCCCGTACCCCTAGACCCAGGTAACTTGCCGGCCCTCGACCTTCAGGTCGTAAAATGGCAAGTGGCGACTCCTTCTCACGTGCGTCCGTCGCGCGTCCCCGGGAAGGTGGACACTCCCAAGCCGCGTTTGCTTAGGCGCGCGCATGCGTGCCCCGACGAGATTAAATTCGGGTGCGCACACCCACGACTTCGGCAAGTCGTGCCATCACGCTCAAAGGGTTCCTCACAACCCTCACCCTCCCCCGTGAAGAGGTGGTCACGGTCCGAGGGCCGATCAACCGTGCACAACCATCGTTCTACCCGTTCCTCCTTTACCGGGTCCACTGATTTTTGCCGAGTTTTATCTCACTGTTTCGGACTTATTCAGGGTTTGGCACGTCCGGGACTGCCCACGATCGTGTAGATCCGCCTCTTAGGAGTCCAACGAGCCCGACCTTGCACCGTGCCGTAACCGGAGCTAGCGTGCCAACCCCTTTTTCTCCGGACTGCCACGGTCGTTGCTTTACGGGTACCTACTGCCCGTGACTTCCTGCCGGGTCACCCGACCCTCTTGCCGCTTCCCCGACCCTTTCCCTCGTATATCGAGGCTAGGTAACACTTCGCTACAACTTAGAAGGGCTAGGATCTTTGATGTTTGTATGTATGAAGTGTGGATGTGATTCGAAATAACCAAAAGCATGAAAGTTATGTTTTTTTTTAGACCCGTGCGCCCCCATGCAAATCCATGCATCGTAACATGTTTTTGTTTCCTTCGTCACGTCCGAATGTTGTATGAGCATGCATGCAATTATGGGAGACGGCCTATTTCGAGGTTGGAGAGCCCCTCGTGGTTCGTAGGGGTCACGGGAACTCACGGCCACGTCCCCTAAGGGGTGGCCGAGAGTCCCCTTGCCCCTCACGGACGCACGGGGAGTTCTTCCGCCCCGAAACTCGTTGCTCCCTATACCTTCTTGTCCCTAGCCGTGACCACAATATACATGCATGACGGGAAGACTCGGGATCTAGGCGTGAGAGACCAAAAGAGAGTCGGATGTGTCAAGGGAAGCTCACGGCCGCCACCCTTTCAAGGGGGCCGAGAGGTCCCTTGACCCACCCGAAGCCTTGGGCTCTTAGTTCCGTGATCCTGTGAATTTCCCGTGACTTACTTCCGGGTTTACCGTTAAACGAGCCAATGCCGTTTTGTTGATCCCATGAATATGTTATCTTTGGTTGTCATGTATGTTTATTTGTGCAAATCGGGATCGTGTCGACGTCGATTTAGTAAAATGTGTGTTATTATCACATATGTGTTATTTGTTGCATGCGAGGGACGGTTAGGAGCAACGTGAAAGACCTACCGAAGCTCAAACCGGGTCAAGGAGCATTCGGCCCCCCACCCTTGAGAGGTGGCCGGATCATCTGTGACCTCGTGGGAGTCTCGGTTGGTCTCTCCATTATTCCAAAGTCGATCCTCGGAATTGTTCGTAATTACATTCCCTTTTAATCGTTGCCCACGCGTTTATTACTTATTGGATATGCTAGACCCGAACCACGCCCGTTAAAACCATAATCGCAGCATGGAATAATAAGTATAGAATAATTTCACAAACGGGAAAACGGGGCGCGTTATTCGGTTAATTAAATCATTCGGACTAAATAATTGGGTAAATTGGTTATTAATTTGTAAACACATCGATGATTCACGGAACGGCGAGAATGCCCTTCTCCCTTAAAAATTCACAATTTCAAAATACCGAGTTGTGTAACATGAATAGAATTGATGTCTAGGGAGTACTCACATGCCACGACTCGAGTCCGGGCCCAATTTGAGGCGGCCCCAGTCGGGGCACAAGAGTCCTTCTTAGGCTCCTTCGTATGACGCGATCTCCAATTTATACACAAACATTGCAATTTTATTATCCAAGGGCATAATCGTCATTCCGAGATTCACCGATGTCCTAGGCGTTAGGGAGTTGGAAACACCTCGATCTATGGGCGAGAAAGGGCAACCCATTCGGGTGCGAGTTTCATTCGCACGGCCCATTCTGTTCACTTTCGGTGTTTCTATCTTCCTACCGTAAATTCAGTGGTGAACATTTTATTTCAGTTACAAAACACGAAAAAAAACGGATTAATCATGCATTTGGCTTAATCAAACATTAGATAGTGAATAGGCGGAATACTAGATTCCAATCTAGAGTCAAAACACGAGTTTGGCTAATTCGGTGAAACCGCAGTGTCACCTCACTGAACAAGAGTCTTAAAACAAGTGCACACATGTAATTGGCTTAGAACCTTATTCTAGTCCACCATCTATGTTTGCCTAGGTTAGATACATTGTTTGCCAATCTACCACGGATAATAACTGATTAAATCACGTACATTCGACTTAATACACCACTTGTCTGTATTCACCGACAAATGTCAGTTGTTGTCTATATTGTGTCAATTTTATCAGTTTTCTTCTGTTTTGTCTTTGTATATGATGATTTATTGCGGTTCGGTCCCGAGCCCATAGGTCACGTGTTGCACGGGGTCCAACGCCCCAAATCACCGAACACGAGGTCCAACGCCTCTTAACTCACTGAGCGCGTGCAACTCGAGTGCGGAATGGGATCTAGCCTCGATTCACCGCCACACTCCGAATGCGGCCTATGTGGAAGGCGGATTCAGATTGAGCGCATGAAACGGGTTTAGATATCACCCGGGAGCTCGATCGGTCCAACGGATACAGTGAGAACCAACCGGTTCCCCGAGAACCGTTGGATCGATCGGACCCGATCCCCGGCTCTTCGAGCTCGCGTTGCCTTAATTTGTTTATCGGTTATTCAAAATACTCGGTGAGCCGGAGCGGAATATTGGCCCAATGCAAACCGATCGGGATTCATTTACTTTATTCAGTTAAACCTTGTAATTAGTTGAGAGAACATTGCGAGAATTCTATTTGTATGTTCATTATGTACTTGTAAGGATCCCCGATCGGTGAGCGAGAGGTCCGAGTGCCGGATCGGTTAAGTTGGTCTATCGCCACCAAAGGGTGAGTAAGCTTGGATACTCGCGGTTTCGGTTCACGCAGGGATCCGACCATTGCGGTTCGATGAACTGTAACGATAAGATAGTGAACCGACTCCTTGATGCACAAGCCTACTCATCTTTCGGTCTCTTGGCCCAACTTGATCAATTCATCGAATTTACGGTGTCAAAACGGGCGATTCAAATGCAACTCTAAATCACGCGGTAAATAAACGAAACGGCAAGCCTAGCAAGCTAGCGTACCGAAAGGGCGTGCGGGATATAGGCCCGCACGTAATAGAACCCCCGAATTCGGAATCTCCAGTTTCGTACGACCATTGCCTTAGCATTTAGGTATACCCCGTACCCCTAAAACCGGGTAACTTGCCGGCCCTCGACCTTCGGGTCGTAAAATGGCAAGTGGCGACTCCTTCTCACGCGTGTCCGTCGCGCGTTCCCGGGAAGGTGGACACTCCCAAGCCGCGTTTGCTTAGGCGCGCGCATGCGTGCCCCGACGAGATTAAATTCGGGTGCGCACAGCTTGGCGACTCCACTGGGAACTTCTAGAGGGTTCGGGCTCAATCCCGTTTGCTTGCTTGCTTGTTTATTTATCGCTTTCCGCATTTCCCGCTTATCTATCTTACGCACTTTTATTTCCCGCTCATGCATTGCATACCATGCTAGCTTTAGGAACCTTGTCCGACATCCCACGGGCACCAATATAGGAAACTAGGTTAGTCAGAGGTTCCGAGTAAGGGAACGGATCGAGTCAGCTATGCCACCGAACCGACCCCCAAAGATCCTCGCTCGATTTCAAGGAATTCACACCCTTGAGTCGGGAGCCCCTATCCCTAGTTAGCGGTTCTCCCAGTAGCACCGAAAACCATGCATACACAGGGACCGTCATGCTGGACCAATTTTTACCTCCATGCCGTCAACCTACCCAAAAGTCGAGTCCTTGAGTCGGCCCGTAGTTTCTTTTGTTAGGACGGGCATTTTGTTATTTTTGTAAGAAAGAGCGATGTATACTGTAAAGAACACAACTATAGTTTATCTTTCCGCACTGCATACATTTTTCGAAAAAAACTTAGGACATTGCATCGATTTGATTCTAAAAATCTTAAGCCGTCATCTCCTCCATCTAGGTAAGGATGGACCGCCGGGCTCCCGGTCTTAGGCTCAAAGCAATCACACCACCAAGGCAAGACATTATGCGCATCTGGAGGACTCTCCGACCGGTAGACCACGCATTCATCCAGGGAATCATTGGAGACGTGGTTATGCTCACCGAAACCCCGGTGGATTGGATCTTCTTGAGGACCGCCGCCGAATTTTGGGATCCCGAGCACGCAGTATTCAACTTCCAGGCAACAAAGTTAGCGCCTACGATTGAGGAATACACGGCACTCATCCAGAGGCCCACGCCCACGACCCACGGCATCTTCGTGCCGAATCCGTTCACCACCGTCCAGGGTCAGCTCTCCACCCTTCTCCACATACCCGCTCAAGACTTCCACGAAGAGTTTCATCAAAGGTGGGATCAAGGCATCCGGATTGCATGGCTCTCCGATTGGACGCTCCTCCGCGCAATGACGCCTACAACGGCTTCCTATCAGCACGATGCCTGCCATGGATTCCTACTCTTGATCTTTGGCACTCTCCTATTTCCGTACTCGCCGAACCTCATTGACGGGGCTAAAGCCCAAGTCGTCCTCCAAGCGGTGGGAGGCCATAGTTACGTGGAGGCTTTATTAGCCGAGACCGTCCGGTCTCTTGACTATGTTAGGGAGGTTCGGCGCGGCAGGATGAGGGGATCCCCACACCTACTTCAGATTTGGCTTCTCGCCCATATCCGCCCCTTTTGCTCATCACATCCGTTCTCCTACTGTGCGCACCCGAATTTCATCTCGTCGGGGCACGCATGCGCGCGCCTAAGCAAACGCGGCTTGGGAGTGTCCACCTTCCCGGGAACGCGCGACGGACACGCGTGAGAAAGAGTCGCCACTTGCCATTTTACGACCCGAAGGTCGAGGGCCGGCAAGTTACCCGGGTCTAGGGGTACGGGGTACATCTAAATGCTAAGGCAATGGTCGTACGGAACCGGAAATTCCGAACTCGGGGGTTCTATTACGTGCGGGCCTATATCCCGCACGCTCTCTCGGTACTCTAGCTTGCTAGGCTTGCCATTTTGTTTATTTACCGCGTGATTTAGAGTTGCGCTCGACTCGCCCGTTTTGACACTGTAAATTCGATGAATTGATCAAGTTGGGCCAGGAGTCCGAAAGATGAGTAGGCTTGTGCATCGAGGAGTCGGTTCACTATCTTAGCGTTACAGTTCATCGAACCGTGATGGTTGATTCCCTGCGTGAACCGAAACCACGAGTATCCAAGCTTACTCACCCTTTGGTGGCGATAGACCAGCTTAACCGATCCAGCACTCGGACCTCTCGCTCACCGATCGGGGATCCTTACAAGGAGATGAATGAACATACAAATAGAATCCTCACAATGTTCTCTCGAACAATTACAAAGTATAACCGAATAAGTGAATGGATCCCGATCGGTTTGCATTGGGCCACTATTCCGCTCTGGCTCACCGTGTATTTTGAATAACCGATAAATGAATTAAGGCAACGTGGGCTCAAGGAGCCGGGGGTCGGGTCCGATCGATCCAAGGTTTGCAGGAGAATCGGTTGATTCCCACTGTGACCGTTGGGCCGATCGAGCTCCCGGGTGATATCTAGATCCGTTTCACACGCCCAATACAAATTGCCTTCCACATAGGCCGTGTTCGGAGTGTAACGGTGAATCGAGGCTAGATCCCATTCCGCACTCGGGTTGCACGCGCTCGATGAATTAGGAGGCGTTGGACCTCGTGTTCGATGGTTTGGGGCATTGGACCTCGTGTAACACGTAACCTATGGGCTCGGGCCCGAATCGCGATAAATCATCATATGCAAAGACAAAACAGAAGAAAACTGATAAAATTGACACAATACAGACAACAACTGACAATTGTCGGTGAATACAGACAAGTGGTGTATTACGTCGAATGTACGTGATTTAATCAGTTATTACTCGTGGTTGATTGGCAAACAATGCATCTAACCTAGGCAAACATAGAGGGCGGGCTAGGATAAGGTTCTAAGCCAATTACATGTGTGTGTTTGTTTTATGACTCTTATTTAGTTAAGTGTCACTGCGGTTCCACCGAATTAGCCAAACTCGTGTTTTGACTCTAGGTTGGAATCTATCATTCCGCCTATCCATTACCTAGTGTTTGATTAGGCAAGATGTATGATTAGTTCGGTTCTTTGTGTTTTGTAACTGAAATAAAATACTCCCCAACGAATCTACGATAGGGAGATAGAAACACCGAAAGTGGACGGAATGGGTCGTGCGAATGAGACTCGCACCCGAACGGGTAGCCCTTTTTCGTCCATAGATCGAGGTGTTTCCGACTCTCTAGCGCCTAGGGTATCGGTGAATCACGGAATGACGGTTATGCCCTTGGACGATAAAATTGTGATGTTCGTATGCAAATTGGAGATCGCGTTACACGAAGGGGTCTAAGGAGGACTCTCGTACCCCGACCCGGGTCGCCTCAAATTGGGCCCGGACTCGAGTCACGGTATGTGAGTATTCCCTAGACATCAACTCTACTCGTGTTATGTATCTCGGTATTTTGAAATTGTGGATTTTGATGAAAAAGGGCATTCTCGCCATTCCGTAAATCGTCGATGCGTTTACAAATTGAGGATTGATTAGCCCAGTTATTTAGTCCAAGTTATTTAATTAGCCGAATGATTCGTCCCATTTTCCCGTTTGTGAAAATTATTCATTGGTGGTGATTTCATATAATTATTATGGTTTTGATAGGAAATTATCCAAGACCGACATACTTATCATTTAGTTATCACATGGCCATCGGGAACAATGTAAAAAAATGGATACAATCAATTCCGAGAGACGATTTCGATCATGTCTTACATGCATAATACGCTTAAACTCAAGAATGAAATCTATTTCAATAAAACAAAAGAAAATCGACGCCATCCGGGTCTCTTGAACGCAAACGAACACACAAACAAGTACATATAACACGTAATATAACGAAATCCGTAAAAACGGCGTCGACTCATACTATGGGAAAGCGAGAAACGCGGGAACCGGCTCATTTCGGAAAGGGGGAAGCCACCTTAGACCCGTGTGGTCCAAGGGGACTCTCGGCCATAATTCTCCAAGGATGGCCGTGAGTCCTCTTGGCTCACACGAGTCAAGGGAGGTTCTCCGGTCCCGATCTAAGCCTATTCCCGCCATACTAATAAACCTCATGCGACGAACAATGATAATAACACGGGAACCGACAAGTTTCGGGGAAGAGGAGGCCGATCAAGCCCCGGAGGGACCAAGAGAGCCCCTGGGTCCTCTCCTTTGGACCTAGGCCGTGGGCTCCCATGGTCTAACCGTGGCTTGAGTGTCTCCCCTACCTCGATTCTAACCCTTTCCCTTCACGGCACAAGTATCATGTGGACATGTGAACGTGACATGGTGGACGTGCGTGCATGAAAATGCATGGGGACGTAGATCCGAAGGAAAAAGGCAAGCTTTCATGCATCCGACTTATTTAAACCACATAAACATCTCATATGAGCAAGCATCGAAGATCCTAACTTCCCTAAGTTGTAGAGGGATGTTACCTAGCCTCGTTGCCCGAGGAGAAGAGTCGGGGAAGTGGCCTTGGAAGTCGCTAGACTCGGTTTGAGCGTTACGGGTTAAAGGACCCGAGAGGAGGCTATCGCGGCAGTTTCGGGGAAACGAGTCGGCACGCTTGCTCCGGGCACGGCACGTCGCGAGATCGGGCTTGTTGGACTCCTAAGAGGTAGATCTAGACGACCACGGGCAGACCTGAACATGCCAAGGCCTGGACAAACCCGAAAATGTTAGAGAAAACTCGGTAAAAATGAGAGAAACCCGGTAAGAGAGAAACGGGTGAACGATGGTTGTGCACGGTTGGTCGGCCCTCGGACCGTGACCACCTCTTCACGGGGGAGGGTGAGGGTGGTGAGGAACCCTTTGAACGTGATGGCACGACTCGCCGAAGTCGTGGGAGAAAATGGCACGTGGATGAGGTCCGGTGCGCACGGCTAAGGGGTCTCGGGACCCGACTCTCTTCACGGCTGGAACGTGATGTAGGAAGCTTCAAATCGAAAATCTAAGCCCGGAAATGAACTCTTAGGGGGTGGAAAATATGTGGGCTAGGGAGTTTGGTGATTTTTGGCTTAAGTCGGGTCGGGTGGTTACCGGAATACCGGGTGGTTTACCGGCGGTTTCGGCCGGTTTTGGCCTTGGCAAGGGGTCGCACGAGCTGTGGGAGTGGGCTGGAGTTTGAGAGGATTCTTGAGAGAGATTGGCTTGAGAGAGAGTGAGAATGAAGAAGTGATTAGAGTTAATGATGGAAGGGAACTTATAGGCTAGGCTAATGGTTCGGTTAAGGAGAGTTGATTGCGGTTTAGAGGATTAATGGGCTGCCGAATTTGGCTTAGAGGGCTGCCGAAATCTTGAGAGGGGATTAGTGAGGGAAAATGTCATGTAGAGTGTGGGGAAAGGAAGGGAAAGGGTGATGGGTGTGATAGGAAGTGATAGGAAGTGATAGGAAGTGAAAGATGTGAGGGAAAATTCAAATTGTGTGGTGGGGAAGCCTTGGAGCCGCCGGCCATGGATTGAGCCGTGGCTCATTGCGAGCGAGCCGAGCTTGGAGGGGTTGAGCCGCGGCTTGACGGCTTGGCTTGGCTGAGCTGTGGGTCCCATTCGATTACGAGAAAAGCTGGAAAATACTTGAAACTTGATTGAACTCGCACCCGATCTCCGATGTCCAATTAATTTGAAGATTTGGAATGCTTGAATGACGAGGATTTGAATGAGCCTAATATCGCCATACGTCGTGTGAACGAACGTTCGGGCGACTCGGCGCTTCGAGAGTCGGTTTTGCCCTGTTCGGACATTCGGAGTGGAGTTTAGTGTCCCCCGGTCCCTGATTGCTCTTTGTGCATCCTGACATTCGTTTTGGGTGGCCCTTATGCCCCGTGGGGGATCGTTGGCTCGTCGCCCTTGGCCGAGGACCGTTAGCCCGGGGAGGCCTAGGGACTTGTAACCGGGATTTTCTCAGTGTTCCCTGAATGTCTTGAGGTGCTCGGGGATCGTCGTGAGGTGCTCAGGGATCGTTGTGATCTCTGTTCTTCGTGGACGTGCCCCGAAGGCTCGCCGGGAGACGTTCGTGACCACTGAAACGTTCCTCGGGAAACCAAGCCGAGTTCCGGAAGGTCATCTGAAGCTTGTTCCCCGACCTTGGTGGTCCCTGGGTGCCTGTAGGCCCGTTTTGGAGGGTCGTCTGCTTGTCGGTGGAGCGGGCCCCGGGAGCTCTGTCAAAAAAGGCGTCCATGAGCGATCGGGGTGTCTCGGCACATGTGGCTTGCCCCGGAAACACGTCCAGACGTGTCGTTGGTCACTTTGGCACTAGGAGGGATTTTTGGAGTCCCATATTGGGCACCTTTCGGTGCTTCGGTGACTCGATGATGAATAGTGCCACAGTGCCAGCCCCGTCGTTTTGGGGAATTCCTTGTTCGTTCGTTCATTCTGATGGCTTTCCTCCGCTTTTCTCAGTGACCTAGCTCTTTCTCCTATTGCTCATGACCCCGTGCCCGCCTATTTGCCTCTGATTGCCGGGTGATGAATAGTGTCCCGGGCTTCGGTCGGGAATCCTCGTGTGGGAAGTCGGTGGGCCAAAATGGGGCGCTGACACCTACATCGCCGACGAGCGTTCGCTGATCGAACGCCTGGTACCGGTTATCCCACCTCCCGAGCACAGTTTCTCGGAATGGAGGCGCTTTTGGCGGGAGTTGACGCTCGCACGCTTCTTATGGGTCGCTCGATGGAACCCCGGCGGCCCCATGATCACGGGATGTCCCGGAATTGTGGGAGTCCCCCTTCTCAGCCATTTGGGGAGCACCCTCATATTCCCCGGCCGGGTAATCCGACAGCTCGGCGGCCTACAGGACGTTCCCGCCGAGGCGGACCGTCTACCTTTCCGCATCTAGTGGGCCGACTCTACATCCACGGCCCCCGATAGATTCCTGCAGATTCGAGAGATTCGCCGCCAACGGGACGCTTGCATCATACAGCGTCTGTACTTCCCCGAACACCCCACCGACGACGAGCGAGTCTTCGCCGCCACTTCAGCATACGTGGTTCGGTTCTATGCACGGGGAATCGCATCACCGCAACCGTCCCATGCTGCCCCGACTCCCCGCGCTACATCCACCCTCGCCCCCGAAGCCGAGAGTTCCACCCAAGCGGCCATGCACGCGGAGCTACGGGCCATCAGGGAGGAACGGGATAGGCTCCGTTGCGAGCTTGTCGATTCCCGCGCAGAGGTCGCGGACTACAGGGATCTTCAGACAGAGCTGACTCGAGCACGCGCCCGGGTCGCACACCTAGATCGGGAGATGGCCCGCTTGAGCGCAGAGTTGGATCGAGTGCACAAGAGGGCGCGCAACCTCGCCCACCCCTAGGATTAGCGGACGCGCCCATTTTTTGCCCTCGCTCGGACCTACGCCACTTTCAAGCGGCCACCGAGCGCAAAGGGATGCCGGCTTTACGTTTACGTTCCTTTCTTTTCCATTGTATGTTCGATTTTGTAAAATTATGGAACTTGAAGCTGATCAATGTAATGACATTAGCGTTTTGAAAACTCATGCATCTCACACACCTTGTCATTCTATTTATTCCGCACTTATCATCTGAGATATCGGTGCTTGTTCTTACACATTCTTGGAATCTAGGTGATCACAACTGGCGTCGCACCGCTACCCGACTCGTCAGCGTCTTAGGATGGCGGAAGGGGATCACGTCGACGTTTCCGAAGAAATCCACCCTTCGGTCCCGACTCTCTCTCAACCACCGCAAACGCACGCTCCGCCGCCTCCCACTCCTGCAGTCGTACTCCCGACGTATTCCAGCGCCCTCCCAACACATCTCCCGCCCCCGGCATCTTCGGGGGCGCCCCTGCCATCGACCTCACCAACTTCCGCCGCTACCAATGACCAAGCCCGCATTGCGGCCCTCGAGGGTACGGTCAACCAAATGGCCACTAACATGGCGGAGCTGCTCGCCTTGCTCAGAGGGCCTAACCGGGCCTCCTCGAGTTCCACACCTCCGCCGGGACCGGGGCCAACAGTCGATCCAACCCCGTGGGCTCCACCGACCCAGGCCCCGGAGAACGTTGAGGCCCTCGCACCGCCGACGCTGTATACATCCACGGTCCACCCCTTCACCACTCAACTTCCGCCGCCGCCGGCTCCCTCGGTAGTCCCTCTTCCACCGGCTACCTTCCTATCCTCGGAGCACGTCCTGTCCGCACCCCCGCCCGACTCCATACCGGCCCCGGCTAAGGCCTACTAGGTACCTCCGCCGATGGTTTTCCCGGCGTCCACTGCACCTGCTCCGATTCACCTTCAAGCCACGGAGCTTCCTCCCTATCCGTCTCTACAGCCTCACGCCGGTCTCTCCTACCAGGCACCTCCCCCCATAAACACCACCTTCCACGAACCGGGCACACCGACTCATGCAGCCCTGTTCGCCTCGCCGACGCATTTCTTCCCCGAGGCCGACGCCGAACAGGAGCGAAGACTCAAGAGGATAGAAGAAACGATACGGGCCTTGCAAGCGGGTGATGCTCGTCTCGACGCGCGCCACGGCGACGGTAGCCTATTCCCGGATATGCGGTTACCCCCGAAGTTCAAAATCCCGGAATTTAAGACTTACGAGGGCACGGCAGATCCGCGCCATCACCTCCGCCATTACCGAGGGAAGATGTTGCAATATTGGGAATACGAGGAGTTTGTCATCCACTCCTTCCAAGACAGCCTTTCGGGATCGGCCCTCGATTGGTTCATGTCACTGAAGGCTGAGGACATCCCGACGTGGGAGGATCTTTCCCGGAAGTTCACCGACCAATACCGCTATTGCGCGGAGACGCCTCCCACCCTCCTAGAGCTGAGCACGAAAGAAATGGCGCGGGGCCAAAAATTCGAGGAGTATGCTGCCAAGTGGCGTGCCCAAGCCGCAAAGCACATCCCCCCGATCAACGAGGCGCAACAGATCCAATTGTTCCACTCCACACTGAGAGGAGTGTACTATTCGCACCTATTGGCGCACACTTCGTCATTCTCCGACCTCATCGAGGCCGGGAAGAAGTTGGATTTGGGCATCAAGCTCGGAAGGATGGAGGACCCCACCAGCAAAGGAGAGGAGTCGTCAAAGAAGACCCCCGCGACATCATCGTCTTCAAGCGGGAGAAGGGGAAAGGAAGTTACGGTGAATACCGTCAACATGGCCCAACAGGCCCTTCAGCAATATTCGATGAACTACACGACGGCATCCCCTGTAGCTCCCTCTTATGCCCCGCAGGCACCTCAATATCGGCCTCAAACCCCTACCCAGCCAATCTACTATTTCGCACTACCGCCTCCACCCCTACCTACGGTGTCGTCACCCGTCGTCCACCATTATGCCCCTGCTCCATCTCAAACCCCTCAATACCAACCTCCGGCTCCTAGGACTTCTCAGCCGACACAGCGGGCCTCGCCCCCGCAAGGTCAACAGGGCGGTGCAACGCAACTGCGACCCCGCTGACAGTACCCGGCCTTGCCGGTCCCACTTTCCCACATCTACCGGAAAATTCGTGACAAGGTCGGGACAACAACGCCCAGCCCAAGCTTTGATCCAACCATCCAAGATCAAAGCAAGCGGTGCGAGTACCATCAAGGGGCACCAGGACACACCATAGACAACTGCTGGAAGTTAAGGGAGAAGATCCAAGAAATGATAGATGCAAAGGAGCTCGTGTTCAACGCCGTAAGGCCTCCGAACGTGCAGGCTAATCCCCTCCCCGACCATGGACCGGCTCAGGGGCCCTCCATCAACATGATCACCGTGTGCACGTCAAGCGAGGGCGAAGGCAAGCAAGGTCGGCCTTCCCCCTTTGTGATTGAATACGTACTAACAGAAGTCGCAGTCAGGTTCGCCGGGATTGAGGCACCTCATGCCCTGCTTGTCATAGACGTTCCCGCCCGGGAACCATACTCGGACGATAGGGTCCCCTGGACCTATGAGGGAGGTGTCGGGAACCTGAAACAACAATTCGGTGTCATGGGCATAACCCGCTCAGGACGACTATACGAGAACCCGGCGACCGCCGATAAAGGGAAGGCGCCCGCTACCGAAGAGGAGACGAGGCCTAGGACCCTGCCTACTCTGTCCAAGAATGTGACAGAAGAGGAGGCCGAAGCCTTCATAAAAGTCATCAAAGCGAGCGAGTATAAGGTGGTGGATCAGATGGCCAAATCTCCGGCCCACATCTCATTGCTCGCCCTCCTACTCAACTCGGAACCCCACAGGGAGGCCCTCATGCGGGTCCTGACGGCTGCGCAAGTCCCCAAAAGGACGCCCCCGGACCGGATAGAGGAAACCATCAACTCTATTTTCTCCAATACCATCTTGTTCTCGGACGATGAGCTCCCCTCCGAAGGATGCGCGCATTTCCGGGCACTGCACATCGTCTGCAAGTGCAACAATCATATCGTTGGCCGAGTCATGATCGATAACGGTTCCGCGCTCAACGTATGCCCGGTGACCACTTTGAAGCCGATGAATGTGGATCTCAACCGCATCCGTCCTAGCAAAACAGCGGTCCGGGCCTTCGATGGTTCGAGGAGAGAGGTGAACGGTGAAATCGACCTCCACATAGATATCGGCCCATGCTCCTTCAGCGTCACATTCCAAGTCTTGGATATCCCGAACGCCTTCAGCCTACTCCTTGGAAGGCCTTGGATCCACTCGGCCGGCGCCATTCCGTCCTCGCTACATTAGAAGGTGAAATTCATCGTCGAGGAGAAGATCATTACGGTCAAAGGGGAGGAAGATTACGCCATCTACAAGGAGACGGCGGTTCCTTACATCAGCGTCGGAGACGACGAAAACCTGCCCTTCCACTCCTTCGAGACCATCTCCGTTATTCGGGATTACGGAGAGGTCGGGCCGTCCCGCGCCGACCGCATGATAGGGAAGGTCATTTTGCGCCACAATTACATTCCCTTCATCGGCCTTGGGGCGCGCGGGCAAGGAATCAACCGCCCCATTGAAGTTGAAGCATACAAGCATAGTAGGGGACTTGGCTTTCGCCCCTCCTGCCATGAAATTATTGAGGCCCGCCAGGGCAACCACCTCTACCGCCTCGCCACGCACTATGGCAAGCTCCACAGGGGCATTCCAGTCCCCCCGCTATCACATTTCTTCCCCGGGCCTTCACTCATCATCGGGAGCACCTCTGACGGCCCTTCCTCGGACTTTGACGACACGACCGACGCCTTGCCAATCGTGTATGCCGTCACCGAGGAGATTCCTTCAGGGGTTCACATCCGCCCGGCGCAAGAAGACGAGGAGCTTAACAACTGGACCTCAGTCTTGCGCTACTCGGCTGTGATCGCCGATGTGTAAGATTTATCTATGTATGAGATGTTTCCCGCGTGTCGGCGTAGCCGTAGGCCACACGACGGAAGAGGGAACTCTGTTATGGCTTCGTGATCCTCACTATCAATGAATTCCCTATATGCATTTTTTGAATCCTTGTCTATTCCACTCTCTCTCCCTTACGCCTTTGTTCATACCATTCTAAATTTTTCTAAGACGATTCTTTCAATTCCCCAGGCTCCACTCGAATCCAAATCTTCGACGCATTGATTCGAGCCCATTCGAAGAATGTCTCGGAGAGCCCGGACCCATATACTTCGGGGAAGGGCTCGACGAAGACAGTCTAGTGCCTGAGATAGAAAAGAGTTTGCGCCGCCTCGAGGATCGCCAACTCACCTCGCTCGAGCCAACAGAAGAGATCAACGTGGGCACTCAAGAGGAGCCCCGCGTCCTAAAGATCGGTACGAGCCTTGACCCAACACAACGGGTCCAAATGATCGATTTCCTGACAAGGTATCAAGAAGTCTTTGCCTGGTCCTACGCCGACATGCCGGGGCTAAACCCGTTGATAGTAAAGCACTTCCTCCCGCTAGACACTGAGAAGTTCCCGCCCAAGCGGCAACAATTGCGACGGCAGCGAGCAAGCCTCCTCCTCCGCATCAAGAAGGAGGTTGTCAAGCAGATCAACGCGGGCTTTCTCGAGGTCTGCAACTATTCCGAATGGGTGGCGAACATTGTGCCGGTGGAAAAGAAAGATGGAAGGGTTCGAGTCTGCGTCGACTATCGAGACCTTAATAAGGCCAGCCCCAAGGACAATTTTCCCTTGCCCCACATCGACATACTAGTCGATAACACGGCGCGCCACGCCCAGTTTTCTTTCATGGACGGCTTCTCCGGATACAACCAAATTCGGATGGCCGAGGAAGACAATATCAAGACGACGTTTACTACCATGTGGGGAACCTTTTGTTACCGCGTCATGCCTTTCCGCCTCAAGAACGCCGGAGCAACTTATCAGAGAGCCATGGTCACGTTATTCCATGACATGATGCACAAGGAAGTCGAGGTCTATATCGACGACATGATTGCCAAGTCCAAAGAAGGGGAAGATCACCTCGTCAATTTGAAGCGTCTCTTCGACCGCCTGAAAGAGTACAAACTTCGGCTTAACCCGGCGAAATGCACGTTCGGCGCTCGATCGGGAAAACTACTAGGATTCGTGGTCAGCGAGCGCGGCATCAAAGTAGATCCCGATAAAGTCAAGGCGATCAAGGAGCTTCCTCCGCCATCTTCGGTCCGCGAAGTACGAGGCTTCCTGGGACGATTGAATTACATCGCACGATTCGTTGCGAACTTGACGGACAAATGCCAACCACTCTTTCGCTTGCTCCGCAAGAACGCGGCGATTGAATGGGACGAAGAATGTCAGAAGGCCTTCAACACCATCAAGGCATACCTGGTCCAACCGCCGGTATTGGTCCCGCCTACACCGGGCCGTCCCCTCGTACTTTACCTAACTGTACGCCGCCAATCATTAGGATGCATGCTGGGGTAGGAGGAAGAGTCCACACACACGGAGCGCACGATCTACTATCTGAGCAAAAAGTTCACCGATGGGGAGTCCAATTATCCGGAAATCGAGAAGATGTGATGTGGGTTGGTGTGGGTCATGCAAAGGCTCCGACAATACACGCTCTATCACACGGTCCGCTTGCTATCAAAGGCAGACCCCCTGAAGTATTTACTCGACAGTCCCTCCTCCACGCGGAACCTCGCCAAATGGCGTTGTCAATTGACAGAGTACGATATCGAGTATGTGTCCCGCACTTCGGTCAAGGGGCAAGCGATCGCGGATCATTTGGCAGAATTCCTAATTGAGGACCACACACCGATTAATCCCGACTTCCCGGATGAGGGGATTCTCCAAGTAGACGACGAGGGAGAGAAACCGGGATGGAAGATGTTTTTCGACGGTGCTCTCAATTCCACGGGATCAGGTATTGGCACAGTGCTGATATCCCCGGACGGACACTATTACCCGGTAGCGGCAAAGATCGACTTCCCGTGCACCAATAATGTGGCCGAGTACGAGGCATGTATTCTCGGCCTACAAGCGGCAATTGATTTCAAGGTAAAAGAGCTCGAAGTGTTCGGCGACTCTATGCTCACTATCTTCCAGACATTGGGGCAATGGAAGACAAAGGACGCAAAGCTAGTGCCATATCACGAGTACCTCGAGAAGTTAAGCGAGAACTTCGAGGACATCTCGTTCACCTATACTCCACGTATGACAAATCCATTCGCGGACGCGCTTGCGATGCTCGCCTCCATGGTGAGCATCACGAGGGAAAACCTCATCGAGCCTCTTGAGATTGAGATAGCTGAAGGACCGGCACACTGCAACTCAGTTGAAGCATCCGAGGCAAAGCCGTGGTACGAAGACATCAAGAACCTTCTACGAACCGGCCAATACCCCCCATTCGCCGATCGCCGCGATCGGAAGACTCTCAGGCGCCTCGCGATACATTACTTCTTGAGCGGTGAGATACTCTACCGCCGTTCCTTCGACTCCACGCTCCTCCGGTGCATCGATGAACACAAATCGCAACGCCTCATGAAGGAGGTGCACGGAGGAAACTGTAGACCCCATATGAACGGTCTCATGCTCGCTAAGAAGATCATGCGCCTGGGCTATTATTGGTCCACCATGGAGACTGATTGTGTAAAGCATGTCAGACATTGCCACCGATATCAGGTTTACGCCGATCAGATCAAAGCGCCGCCCAACGAATTGCACTCCATGACGGCACCATGGCCTTTTTCGATGTGGGGGATGGATGTGATTGGCCCGATCAATCCCAAAGCGTCTAACGGACACATGTTCATTTTGGTGGCGATCGACTCTTCACCAAATGGATCGAAGCCATCACTCTTGCGTCAGTCACCGCAAAAGCCGTGGCCCGTTTTCTCAAACGCGACGTCATCGCCCGGTACAGGGTCCCTGCGACAATCATCACAGACAACGCCAAGAACCTGAACAACAAGGTCATCGATGAGCTCTGTGCACAATTCAAAATCTGACATCGCAATTCCACCCCGTACCGTCCCCAAATGAACGGAGCGGTGGAAGCGGCGAATAAGAACATCAAGAAGATCATCGAAGAAATGACGGTGAACTACAAGGATTGGCACGAGATGTTCCCCTATGCACTCTTGGCGTACCGTACTTCCATACGGACCTCAACAGGGGCAACCCCGTACTCGCTAGTCTATGGCATGGAGGCCGTCCTCCCAATCGAAGTAGAGATCCCTTCCATGAGAATTCTTGCCGAGGCCGAAATTTAAGAAGCAGAGTGGGCAAAACAGCGGTACGAACATTTGAATTTCATTGATGAGAAGAGACTGAAAGCGCTATGCCACGGACAGTGCTATCAACAAAGAATGGCTCGAGCCTTCAACGCAAGAGTCCGCCACCGCGATTTCAACCCCGGCGATCTCGTTTTGAGGAAAGTCCTACACGTTACGCCGGACTCTCGAGGGAAGTTCTCGTACAAATACGACGGCCCCTTCGTCGTCAAAGAGGTTTTCTCCGGAGGAGCGGTCATCTTGAGCGACATGGACGGCACCGAAAATGCCCTTCCCGTCAACGCTGACGCCATTAAGAAGTATTATCCGTGAGCACTTGTATATTCTTTATTCCCCGGGCTCCGTGCCCCTTTCATTGTAAAACATTTCTATTTCCGTGGACGAGCTTCAATTCCCACAATCTGCCCAATACTAAGCTGTCTTGAGAGAAAAAAATAAATTTTCCCGCTAGGTCGAAAACCTCTTCGAGGCGGCCTAGGCAAAAGCTAGGGAACGAGTGGCACGACTTAAAATCCCGCAAAGGAGAGTCGCGGCAAAAGGAGAGCACAAGTCACTTCCTCGCTAGGTCGAAAACCTCTTCGAGGCGGCCTAGGCAAAAGTTAGAGGACCCGAGGGGTGCGATCCCACCCAAACATGGGGGATCGTAGCAAAAGGTGAGCATTCATGTGAGAAAAGTCAAATAAAATACCCCGCTAGGCTGTTGCGCATCCCGCGGCCTAGGCAAAAGTTAGGGGACAATGTCGGCTCGACCACGAAAGAAAAGCGACACTTTCCCTGTGAAGCTACACCGAGTAGTGGTTCGGCACTCTCCGATGCAAGCAAACTCTCTTCGACTCTCCAGGCTCGAGACTCGCTTCGAAATGGGGGTTGAATCAACGTATCCTTGACTTGGAGGATCCCATAAGATCCCTTCTTTTACCTTTACGCACATATTCTACGGGCTACCCGTTTCAGAAAAAGCCATTCTCCGATAGGGACACGACCACCCTGCAATGGTCACCGATATCAAATCCCCGACACATCTTTACATAGATTCCTCTTACATGTAACCCGTCTCGCCGATTAAGTGCAACTGACACCCCTTGTAGGTTTCTCTGTCTCCATGCACAGGTGGATTGGGAATCCCAAGGGGCACCTCCTTCTTGACGAACATGCGGTTGGCTTGCACGACAGATCGGGGCTTCGAGCCGAATGGAAGGCGTGATAAAGGATTCTCTTGACCCTAGCTCAGGGAAACGACAAATAACATGCTCGACTTGGAAGGGGACAATCTGCCTTTGCCGACGTCCCCGACATACCGCCTAGCATCCATCCCCGCCCTTACTTTCCCTTGTACTCTGCACACGTTTACTGCTTTAGGGACTTCGCGTCCGCATTTACCGCTTTAGGGACTTCGCGTCCGCATTTACTGCTTTAGGGACTTTGCGGCCCCGGACTTCGCATCCGCATTTACCGCTTTAGGGACTTCGCGTCCGCATTTACCGTTTTAGGGACTTCGCGTCCCCGGACTTCGCGTCCCCGGACTTCGCGTCCCCGGACTTCGCGTCCACATTTACCGCTTTAGGGACTTCGCGTCCGCATTTACCGCTTTAGAGACTTTGCGTCCGCATTTACCGCTATACGGACCCGAATGTGGACTCTCGTCGGGGCCCGCATGCGCGCTTTTGGATCGCGCGGCTTGGGAGTGTCCACCTTCCCGTGGGGACGCGTGACGAACACGCTTGAGAGAAAGAGTCGCCACTTATCATTTTACGACCCGAAGGTCGAGGGCGGATAAGTTACCCGGGTCTAGGGGTATGAAACACCTAGTTTGTTGTTAAGGCATTGGTCTGTGCGGAACCGGAAAGTCCATGTTCGGGGGTTCATGTTACGTGCGGGCCTATATCCCGCACGCCCTTCGGTACTCTGGTTTGCTAGGCTTGCATGTTTTATTATTTACCGCATGAATTAAGCTGCACTCGGCTGGCACGTTTTGACACCGGAGATTCGATGAACTAAACGATGTCGGTTGAGAAGCCGAGAGAGTAGTAAACCCGTATGTCGGTGAGTTGGTTCACAATCTTGCGTTACAGTTCATCGAACCATGGAGGTTGAATCCCTGCGTGAACCAAAACCGCGAGATCTTGGATTTACTTGTGTCTGGGCAAGCATTAGACCGATTCGATTAATTCGACTCTCGGACCGCTCGCTCACCGACTGAAATTCTTACAGAACAAATGTACAAAATAAAAATCCTTACAATGCTCTCGAAAACAATAAATACAAATTACAAATGGCCGAATTCCAGTCGATTCGCGTTCGGTTATTATTCCGCTCTAACTCACCGTGAGTTTAGGGAAAAGACCGAAGAACTGAAATTCAATGCACGCTCTCACTGAATAGGGCGTTGGACCCTGTGAGTGTTGATTAGGGCGTTGGACCCTGTGATCGATGATTAGGGCGTTGAACCCTAATATTGTTCGGCCTAGGGATCAAGCTCGACCCGCATGGCAAACAGGTGCGGAAAGATAACAAGCAGCAGATAAATGACAGACAATGTGTTTGTATTCACCGAATGTACGTGGATTAACAAGTTTATTGATCCGGGGTATTTTGACATGCAAATCCTACCCTAGACAAACAAATGCGTGTCAATGTTTTAGCATTCGGCTTTGGTTTGAGAACCTGACATGTCGGGTGTCCGTAGTCAAGTTTCGAGTGTATGGATTGTTTTTACAGTGATTCGGTGTTGTGACACTGAATTACCACTGAATTAACCAAACTCGTGTTTTGACTCTAGATTTGGAATCTAGAATTTCTCCTAACCCTTATCTAGTGTTTGGTTAGGTCGAGTGAAAGGTTAATCAGCATTTTGCATGTTTTCTGACAGAGATAACCGTTTTAGTTACCCGAGTCTATGTTAGGATGACAGAAACTCATCAGTTAGATAGGAAAAGGCTATGCAGATGAACCTGCACCTGAACAGGTAGCCCGTTCTTATCCCGTACTGTAGTGTTTCTGTCATGCTAACCCTAAAGGTGTCGCTGAATTGTGAAAAGACAATTTTGCCCTTTATTTGAAAATTGTTTTCAGAAAAGGGGAAACATCGCAATGCGGGCCACCTCGGCCTGTAGCCGGTGTCAACCAAATCCCTGGATCGTCCAGGGTTGTGCAAGAACCCCGAAAAAGCCAAAGAACCGGTGGATCTACCCGGAAATGATCTAGAAAGATCTTCTGTATCCTGACCTGAGCTACCTGGAATCAGGTAAAAACTCAAGTTGAGACACAGAAGCCCTTTTCAGACATCCATGCTACATCGGATTGCGCGTTTCGGGTTTTGAAATTGGTAAGTTTGAAAAGGGCACCATTGTCATTTGACAACTCATCGACGCGAGTTATCAGTTAATGGCTAATTCGTGTAAACTTTATCAGTGTGAAGTGGGTTTAATCATGTGAGCGTCCCGATTAACCCGTTTGTGGAATTAATGCTTAAGGTTATTGCAGAATGCATTAATTATGAAAACGATTCGTGATTCGACGACCAAAACGAATCCATAATGATCAAGAATAATCCGGTTGAATAACCGACAATATCCTTCTAACCAAATGGATCCGAATGAGTCCTCGATACACAAATCCATGCATGTTTTGTTTTGAAAAGACATTTTCATGCGATATTGCGACGATAATGTAAATTGCAAATTACACGAAAGCCGAGAACGGACTCAAAACGGGAAGATGAAGCCTCATGCAACCCGTACGAGTCTAAAAGGCTCTCGGTTACTTCTCCTTGGAGACAACCGAGAGGTCTCATGGCCCGAATGAGGTTCCACGAGGTTTCCCCATCTCGTTTCGAATCATTTCTCGCATGCTTAAACGACAAACATGATAAAGGACACGATTAAACAAAAGTCGGTATTGCCATGATTTGAATAACGCATTCGAACATGCAAACATGCACAAACAAGTTATTTAAGGAATCGATAAAACCATACCGACTTCATGCACGTGGGAAAATACGATGGAACTCGGGAATCGAACTTGGATTGGGTCAAGAAGATCGTTCCTTGCCCAAAAGGAGCAAGAGAGCATTCGGTCACCTCCCTTGGAGGGAAACTCGTGAGCTCTTTGCCTTTCCCGGGTCGGGATGTTCTTCTTGACTACGATCCAAATGATTCCCGACATGCTAGCATATAAATCAAGGATAAATATGCATGATATAACATGGAAAGTGCATAAAGATTAAAACTTGGAAATAAAACATACATAAAACCCCTTATAGCTCCATAAACGCAATGAGAATGTAAAAGTCCTAGCTCCTCTAAGTCGGGAATGGCCATACCTAGTCCCGAGATGCGGGATGGGACCTTCAAGAGTCGGGTTGGACCGTTGATGGGTCGGGTTTGGGCTGTTTTCCGTTGAACAGACCCGAATGGCATCAAACAGACCCGGCTGAAATACTGGACAGACCCGACTGGCACAAGTCGGGTCGGACGTCGCCACGGAGGCTCCCGATGGAATTTTGAGACAAGGTCAGTGGCTTCTGACTCCTAACTGACCCCCGGAGGTGACTGTGGTGGTCGTTTGGTCCTAGAGTTATCGGGTCGACCCGTACAACCCTGCAAAGATCACGGAAAACAGAGCACGTCTGGAAATTCGGACCCGTCTGGCACCAGTCGGGTCGGACGTCGCCACGGAGGCTCCCGATGGAATTTGTGAGCAAGGCCAACGGCTCCTGACTCCTAACTGACCCCCGGAGGTGACTGCGGTGGTCGTTTTCCGAAAAGAGTCTCGGATCGACCCGATCTGCAGGAAAACCGCACAAACAGTCAGAAATTTCGACCTGACTGGGCAGTCGGGCTATTTCTTCTTCCTGGGGTTAAACCGACGGGTTTTTCTTGGATTTCTTGACTCCTTGACACCCTAGGGTTGTGTGGGGAGGTGTTGGATGGGTTTTGGTAGCTCAAACCGACTTGGAAAGGCTTGAAACCCGGTTTGACATTTTTGACCCGAGAAGGACCAAATCTGTCCAGATTTTGTTCAAGGCTGGTTCTATGGCTTAGAGGCTTCAAACTTAAAATCTAAGCTCAGAAATGGATAGAGGGGGTCGAAAACATGTGGGATATGAAGTTTGGTAAAGTTTGGATTCAAGCCGGGAGGGATTCCGACTTAAGACTTTGCCCGGTTTTGCTTGGTTTTGCTTGCTGGAAATGGCTGAAGCTTGCTGCGGTTTGCTATGGAGTTTGAGAGCTTTTGAAGAGTGAGAAATGCTAGAGAGAGAGTGCTTGAAGGTGTATGATTAAGTTAATGACTTGGAAAGTATATATAGGCTATGCTTAAGTGCAATTAAGTGTGAAAAAGCTTGATTAAGGGCATGCTTATGGGGATCCGAATTTTCTAAGCAAGATAAGGATGAATCTCCTCCATGCATTCTTCATGAAGATGAGCCAAATGCATTGAATGCATGGATGGTGATGGTTGAGTGCAAGAAGGACAAAGCTAGATATTTTGAAGGCAAAGAGTGCAGGAGAGCAAGAGGATAAGGCCGAATTGTTTGGGGCAAAGGGGTGATTGCTCTTGGGCAGCCCGTGGACCCCACAGCTCGTGAGGAGAAACCGGGAGAAAGCTCGGGTCTCGATTGGTCGCGCATTCGAAGTTCGTGGTTCGAATTGAACGTCGAATTGTCGATATACGCGAGAAAACGGAGTTAATGAGCCTGAGATTGACATTTTTCATGGAGAAATGTCCCGGATGTGTGTGAGGCTCGGAAGCCGGTTTTGCTCATTGCAAGTTACCAGGGCGAAATTGTCCGCTTCTGACAGCATATCTTGTGTCTGCATCTCACGTTGATCATTTTGACATAAATTGTCAGACAACGTGAACAATTGTCCCTTAAGCCGGTAATGCTAACGTGGGGCCGGAGACGTCCTAGGAGGCCGAAAGTAGATTTATCAAAATGATTTCTGAGTTGCTTGGGCACTCTGGAGAGTACTGTAATCTCTGTTTATCGAGATCAGACCTCCAAGGACTTGAAAAGTGTATCTGAGACCTCTAAAGCATTGCTCGGGAGGTCTAGATGAGTCGTGTGATTTATTCCGACAATTCCACGTTGAGCCTTGAGAAGGCTAGCATGGTGTAGGGTAGACACCCGGCGTCAAGTTTCCGTAAAAAGGACCTCCGAATATGCATTTCCACTAAAAATGGCCATTTCCGCTCCTCGGAGGTTACTCGGGAAACTGAAAAGGGTTTTGCTGTCTGTTTTGCCCAATTGTGAATGCCCTCTAGAGTTTTCAGGGCAATGCGGTATGAACTTCGTTTGCCGCAATTCCATCAAACCAGTCTCCGGCTATGCTCTTCCGAAGAAGGGTATGCTTGTTTTGCCGCTAGAAAGTCATTTGAAGTGTCTGTGTGACTTCCAAGAGACAATCTGAAGCATTGTTCATGCTCTGTGTGCTGGTAGAGCATGGCCGAATAAGATATTTGGAATTAACTTTTCTCCAAGAAACCGGCATTTTTGGACTTCCACTGAAAAGTTGTCTGTATACAGAAAGTTGTTCTGTATAGAGCAGATGATTTGCAAAAATGCCTTTGGGGACACTTTTCATCTGTTTGGCATTGAAGTGGATTTTTGAAGTCCAATATTGGCTATCTTCCGACGATCGAGCGAACTATCGAAAAATAGTACCGTCCGTGTGATATACTGAAAATGCCGATTTTGGACATTGTGGAGCTCTCTGGTCGCCTTGTTGCCTTTTGGTGACCCTTAGGGTCCTTCTGTCAGGTGTATGTGTCATTTGCTCGATTTCGCCGACTTGAGGGTGAATAGTGATTTTCTGCTCTGTTGAGTCGTTTTTCTGTATCCACACACGAGTCATAGCATTGTACGTTCTTGATGAGCCTTGTATGCTTGATGGACACAAATGAGATGCTGACAGCTTGCCCCTCTTTGGCTGGATGCTCGGATAGAGGATTCGGCCAAAGACATAAAGAAGAACCCCGTTTTGGTCAGAGTGATTCGCTTTGCCACTCCCTTGACAATCTTTTCATCCCTCTTTGGATATGAAGGGAGTTGTGTACCTAATGTGAAAAAGGAAGAAATAAAATAAGGTTTGGACAAGCTTTTGCATAAAGTAAAGAAAAGATGTACGAAGACAACATATGCAGTAACATGAAATGACAAAAAAGATAAACATGCAAACAGTGTGCGGTTGGAAGTATAGAGTGCAGAGGTAAAAGGGAAGTGCTAAGCTTAAGGGAAAGTGCAAAGTGCATGGCAAAAGAGAGGGCGCTTGCCCTAAGTTTTGCAAGAAGTGTAAGTGAGTGGACACAGCAAACTTGAAAAGCAATAAAGTAAACTCGCACGGGTTAGCAGACCCGGCAAGGTTGCAAGAGGCACGAGTGAGGTGGCTCGGCGAACTTGCGGTGCAGGAAAGTAAGCTCGCACGGGTTAGCAGACCCGGCGAGGATGCGGAAAGGTAAGCTCGCACGGGTTAGCAGACCCGGCGAGGATGCGGAAACGTAAGCTCGCACGGGTTAGCAGACCCGGCGAGGATGCGAAAACGTAAGCTCGCACGGGTTAGCAGACCCGGCGAGGATGCGGAAAAGTAAGCTCGCACGGGTTAGCAGACCCGGACTTCGCGTCCACATTTACCGCTTTAGGGACTTCGCGTCCGCATTTACCGCTTTAGGGACTTCACGTCCCCGGACTTCGCGTCCGCATTTACTGCTTTAGGGACTTCGCGTCCGCATTAACCGCTTTAGGGACTTCGCGTCCCCGGACTTCGCGTCCGCATTAACCGCTTTAGGGACTTCGCGTCCCCGGACTTCGCGTCCGCATTTACCGCTTTAGGGACTTCGCGTCCTCGGACTTCGCGTCCCCTTTACCGCTTTCCGGACTTCGCGTCCACATTTACTGCTTTTCGGACCTCGCGTCCACGGACTTCTCGTCCATTTTACTGCTTTTTGCGGGCTTCGGCCCTTCACCCACCACTTCACATTCCCCAAATCCCGCTCACGATACTATCTCATGACAGGGGGGGCGAGCTACCACAGAGAACGACGATAGAAGCGACCGCCGGGACCAAAAGGGTG
This sequence comes from Punica granatum, assembly GCF_007655135.1. Taxonomy (NCBI): domain Eukaryota; kingdom Viridiplantae; phylum Streptophyta; class Magnoliopsida; order Myrtales; family Lythraceae; genus Punica; species Punica granatum. The sequence continues at coordinate 21,384,277 of NC_045129.1, read as the reverse complement.
CCTCTCATGATCTTTGGCTACATCCTCTAACCGAGCATGCAACCAAAGAGAGGCAAGCTGTCAGCACCCCATTTTGGCCCACCGGCTTCCCACACGAGGATTCCCGACCAAAGCTCGGGACACTATTCATCACCCGGCAATCAGAGGCAAATAGGCGGGCACGGGGTCATGAGCGATAGGATAAAGAGCTAGGTCACTGAGAAAAGCGGAGGAGAGCAGTCAGAAGAACGAACGAACAAGGAATCCCGAAAAACGACGGAGCGGGTACTGTGGCACTATTCATCACCGAGTCACTGAAGCACCGAAAGGTGCCCAATATGGGACTCCAAAAATCACTCTCGGCGCCAAAGTGACCATTGACACGTCCGGACGCATTTCCGGGGCAAGCCGCATGAGTCGGGACACCCCGGTCTCTTACGGACGCCTTTTCTAACAGAGCTCCCGGGGCCCGATCCACTGACAAGCAGACGGCCCCCCAAAACGGACCTACAGGCACCCAGGGACCACCAGGGTCGGGGAACAAGCTTCAAATGACCTTCCGGAACTCGACTCGGTTTCCCGAGGGACGTTTCAGTGGTCATGAACGTCTCCCGACGAGCCTTCGGGGCACGTCCACGAAGAACAGAGATCACAACGATCCCCGAGCACCTCACAACGAGCCCCGAGCACCTCAAGACATTCAGGGAACACTGAGAAAACCCCGGTCAAAGTCCCTAGGTCTTCCCTGGCCAACGGTCCTCGACCGAGGGCGACGAGCCAACGATCCCCCACGGGGCAAAAGGATCGCCAAAATGAATGTTAGGATGCACAAAGAGCAATCGGGGACCGAGGGACATTAAACTCCGCTCCGAACGTCCAAACAGGGCAAAACCGACTCTCGAGGTGCCGAGTCGCCCGAACGTTCGTTCACACGACACGTGGCGATATTAGGCTCATTCAAATCCTCATCATTCAAGCATTCCAAATCTCTAAATTAATTGGACATCGGAGGTCGGATGCGAGCTCAATCAAGTTTCAAGCATTTTCCAGCTTTCTCTCAACCGAATGGGACCCACAGCTCAGCCAAGCCGAGCCATCAAGCCACGGCTCAACCCCAAGCCATGGCTCAAACCCACGGCTCCGATTGGACAGCCCCAAGCCGCGGCTTCCCCCTCCATGGCCGGCGGCTCAAGTCTCTCTCCCACCACAAATTTGAATTTCTCTCACATCCATCACCTCACATCACTCTTCCTCTTGCTTCCCCTACACTCTAAGTGACCATTTCCCCTCCCTAATTGCCTTAAATTTTCGGCAGCCCTAGCTTAGTCCACTAAACCGCACTTTACTTCACTTAATCGGGCCATTAGCCTAGCCTATAAAGTCTCATCCATCATTAACTCTAATCATTTCTTCAACTCCACTCTCTCTCAAGCCAACTTCTCTCTAAAAAGCTCTCAAACTCCAGCCTTCCCCTCTAGCTCGTGCGCCCCTTTGCCAAGGCCAAAACCGGCCGAAACCGCTGGAAAACCACCCGGTATTCCGGTAACCACCCGACCCGACTTAAGCCAAAAATCACCAAACTCCCTAGCCTACATATTTTCCACCCCCTAAGTCCATTTCCGGGCTTAGATTTTCGATTTGAAGCTTCCTACATCACGTTCCAGCCGTGAAGAGAGTCCGGTCCCGAGACCCCCTAGCCGTGCGCACCGGACCCCATCCACGTGCCATTTTCTCCGACGACTTCGGCAAGTCGTGCCATCACGTTCAAAGGGTTCCTCACAACCCTCACACTCCCCCGTGAAGAGGTGGTACTCACGTGCCACGACTCGAGTCCGGGCCCAATTTGAGGCGGCCCCAGTCGGGGCACGAGAGTCCTTCTTAGGCTCCTTCGTGTGACGCGATCTCCAATTTATACACAAACATTGCAATTTTATTATCCAAGGGCATAATCGTCATTCCGAGATTCACCGATATCCTAGGCGTTAGGGAGTTGGAAACACCTCGATCTACGGGCGAGAAAGGGCAACCCGTTCGGGTGCGAGTTTCATTCGCACGGCCCATTCCGTTCACTTTCGGTGTTTCTATCTTCCTACCGTAGATTCGGTGGTGAACATTTTATTTCAGTTACAAAACGCAAAAAAAAACGGATTAATCATGCATTTGGCTTAATCAAGCATTAGATAGTGAATAGGCGGAATACTAGATTCCAATCTAGAGTCAAAACACGAGTTTGGCTAATTCGGTGAAACCGCAGTGTCACCTCACTGAACAAGAGTCTTAAAACAAGTGCACACATGTAATTGGCTTAGAACCTTATTCTAGTCCACCATCTATGTTTGCCTAGGTTAGATGCATTGTTTGCCAATCAACCACGGATAATAACTGATTAAATCACGTACATTCGACTTAATACACCACTTGTCTGTATTCACCGACAATTGTCAGTTGTTGTCTATATTGTGTCAATTTTATCAGTTTTCTTCTGTTTTGTCTTTGTATATGAAGATTTATTGTTGTTCGGGCCCGAGCCCATAGGTCACGTGTTGCACGGGGTCCAACGCCCCAAGTCACCGAACACAAGGTCCAACGCCTCTTAACTCACTGAGCGCGTGCAACCCGAGTGCGGAATGGGATCTAGCCTCGATTCACCGCCACACTCCGAATGCGGCCTATGTGGAAGGCGGATTCGGATTGAGGGCATGAAACGGGTTTAGATATCACCCGAGAGCTCGATAGGTCCAACGGATACAGTGAGAACCAACCGGTTCCCCGAGAACCGTTGGATCGATCGGACCCGACCCCCGGCTCCTCGAGCCCGCGTTGCCTTAATTTGTTGATCGGTTATTCAAAATACTCGGTGAGCCGGAGCAGAATATTGGCCCAATGCAAACCGATCGGGATCCATTTACTTTATTCAGTTAAACCTTGTAATTAGTTGAGAGAACATTGCGAGAATTCTATTTGTATGTTCATTATGTACTTGTAAGGATCCCCGATCGGTGAGCGAGAGGTCCGAGTGCCGGATCGGTTAAGTTGGTCTATCGCCACCAAAGGATGAGTAAGCTCGGATACTCGCGGTTTCGGTTCACGCAGGGATCCGACCATTGCGGTTCGATGAACTGTAACGATAAGATAGTGAACCGACTCCTTGATGCACAAGCCTACTCATCTTTCGGACTCTTGGCCCAACTTGATCAATTCATCGAATTTACCGTGTCAAAACGGGCCAGTCAAATGCAACTCTAAATCACGCGGTAAATAAACGAAACGGCAAGCCTAGCAAGCTAGCGTACCGAAAGGGCGTGCGGGATATAGGCCCGCACGTAATAGAACCCCCGAATTCGGAATCTCCAGTTTCGTACGACCATTGCCTTAGCATTTTGGTGTACCCCGTACCCCTAAAACCGGGTAACTTGCCGGCCCTCGACCTTCGGGTCGTAAAATGGCAAGTGGCGACTCCTTCTCACGCGTGTCCGTCGCGCGTCCCCGGGAAGGTGGACACTCCCAAGCCGCGTTTGCTTAGGCGCGCGCATGCGTGCCCCGATGAGATTAAATTCGGGTGCGCACAACGTTTCACACATCCAATCCAAATTGCCTTCCACATAGGCCATGTTTGGAGTATGATGGTGAATCGAGGCTAGATCCCATTCCGCACTCGGGTTGCGCGCGCTCATTGAGTTAGGAGGCGTTGGACCTCGTGTTCGGTGGTTTGAGACGTTGGACCGCGTGTATTACGTAACCTATGGGTTCGGACCCGAACCACAACAAATTAGCAAAGACAAATGGAAGACGGAAGAAAAATGATAAAACTGACGAAAAACAGACAATAACTGACAAATACCGATGAATACAGACAAGTGGTGTATTAAGTCGAGTGTACGTGATTTAATCAGTTATTAACCGAGGCTGAGTAACAAAGTATCTAACCTAGGCAAACATAGATGGTGGGCTAGAATATGGTTCTAAGCCAATTATGTGTGTGAACTTGTTTTAGAACTCTTATTCAGTTAGGTACCACTACGGTTTCACCGATTTAGCCAAACTCGTATTTTGACTCTAGATTGGAATCTAGCATTCCACCTATCCATTATCTAATGTTTGATTAAGTCAAATACATGATTAATCTAGTTCTTTGTGTTTCGTAACAGAAATAAAATGTTCACCACCGAATCTACGATAGGAAGATAGAAACACCGAAAGTGAACGGAATGGGCCGTACGAATGAAACTCGCACCCTAACGGGTTGCCCTTTTTCGTCCATAGATCGAGGTGTTTCGGTCTCCCTAACGCCTAGAATGTCGGCGAATCACGAAATGATGGTCATGCCCTTTGAATGGTAAAACGTGTAGGACGTGTATGTGGAAGTTGGGATCGCATGACACGAAGAGGTCCAAAGAGGACTCGCGCACTTAGACATGAGCCTCCTCAAATCGGGCCTTGACTCGATGTTTTGAAATTGTGAATTTTAAAAGGGCACTCTCACCGTTTAGTGATTCGTCGACGCGTTTACGAGTTGATATTCGATTTATCCAATTACTTAGGCCGAGTGGTTCATTTAGCCGAATGGTACGTCCCATTTCCCGTTTGTGAAGTGGTTTAATGATTGAGACCGCGAACCTCAATTGTTATGGATCAATGAAATGATTGTTCGATATTAACGTACCTAGCATACGAATTAACATGAAACCAATGATTAAATGAAAATTGTGATTACAATCAATTCCAAGAATCGGCTTTAACTGTTTCTTGCATGCGTAAAACGTCAAACATGATAATAACACACATTCTATAAAGCCGATGCCGCCATGATCTTGGATGCGCAAACAAGCACATAATGCAAACGCAAATATTGTATTTAAAGGGAATCGATAAAACGGTGTCGGCTCATGCAACAACGAAATAAAATAAAATAAAATAAATACGGGAACCGACTTATTTTGGGGCGAAAGAGAGCTCCTTGGACCCGTGTGGTCCAAGGAAACTCTCGGCCACCTCCCATGGGGAATAACCGTGAGTTTCCGTGGCTTACACGGGTCAAGGCGACCTCTTCATCCCCGACTTAAGTTTTTTCCCGTCATGTTAACACATTACACGCGGAAATCGATGACAAAGGCATGGGAACCGGCTAGTTTCGGGGAAAAAAGACTGTCCTAGCCTCGAGTAAGTCAAGGGAGTTCACGGGTCCCTCCCTTGGGACTAGACCGTGGGCTCCCATGACTCTACCGTGGCCAAGGAGTCTCTCCTATCTCGATCCAAGCCGTTTCCCATCATGATACGTGCATTTATACGTCATACGGATATAATACGGAGAGTAAACGTGCATGAAATTGCATGGTAGTGCATGGAATCGCATGAAGACCCTAGTTTACGTGCAACATGTGTATTAACAATTTATCACCCCATAACAAGCGGAAATCGGAGACCTAGACCCATTTAAGTCGTAGAGAAATGTTACCTAGCCTCGGAACACGAGGAAAGAGTCGGAGAAGTGGCAAAGGGAGTCGGGAGACTCGGCTGGAACGAACAGACCCGAATCGGTGCAGTCGGGTCGACTGGCAGACCCGACTGGCAATCCGGCTTGTCGGGGCTGTACCGGTTGATCGGGATGGAATTTTCGCGCGGGGCCTGTTGCGTTGGATTCCCAAGAGACTAAGCATCACGCCTGTGGTGGTATCGGAAGGAGAGCATGCGTAGATTTTCTGGAAATCGAAACAAAGTCGGGTTAGCTAGCAGAAAACAGAACCGACTAGGCGGAACTGACCCGACTGGGCAGGTCAGAAAGAAATGGCTGTCCCGGAGGCTCCCGGTGGTATTTTGCTGCAAGGTCGGTGGCATTGGACTCCCAACTCACTGAGGATCATGCCTACAGTGGTTTCAGAAAGAGAGCATGTGTAGAGTTTCCAGAAATCAAAAACAAAGTCGGGTTAGTAAAAAAATGACAGACCCAGTCGGGACGAAACAAGCCCGACTGGCACCCGATGAAGAAACAGGTCTACAGGAGGTTCACGGTGGTCTTTTGGTGCAAGATCAGTGGCATTGGACTCTTAATTGAGTGAAGATCACGGTGATAGGTGGCTCGTAGCGAGATTCAACCCGAGCTGACCTGTACGTTCCTGCAAAGTTCGGGTTAGAAAAGAAAACCAGAGGAACAGACCCGACTGGCACCTGATGAAGAAACGACTCTACGGGAGGCTCCCGGTGGTCTTTTGATGTAAGGTCGGTGGCATTGGACTCCTAACTGAGTGAGGATCATGCCTGCAGTGGTTTCATGAAGATTGGATATGTTGATTTTCCTAAAAGATGCAAAGAAAACCGGTAAAAAACTGAAAAAATCTGTGAAGGGAGAAAAGAGGGAAACGGCGGTGGTGCACGGTTGGACGGCTCCCGGCACGCAACCACCTCGTCACGGGGGAGAGTGAGGGTTGTAAGAAACCCCTAAAAAGTGATGGCACGACTCGCCATATTCGTGAGGTAGTGGAAATGTCGAGGAAGCCCAGGAAGCCGTGAAAATGCCTACGGAACCCGGTTCTGAACAGAGCTGGTTCGATCTGCTAGAAGCTTCGAATCGCAAAACTAACACCGGAAATGGACTCGGGGGGTCGAATACATGTTGGGTATGTAGTTTGTTTGAGGCTCGGATAAGTCGGGAAGGAATAACTCGCCTAGAAACCGGGAAACTCCCTAGAGACCCGAATCTGGATTGGGCTGAAACGGGACCTAGATGACTTCAAATGGCAAAAGTAACACAGTGAATGGACTCGGGAGGTCAAATACATGTGGGATATGAAGTTTGGTCGAAGTTGGCTTAGGTTGGGTGGCGGTCGCCGAAAAACAGTTTAGTTTTCGGACAATTTTGCCTTGTAACCGGGATGAGGTGAGGCTATGCGATTTCTGGAAAAATGCTGAAGTTGAGAGGGCTTGGAGAGGGTTTCCTAGAGTGAGAAAGCTAGAGAGATGATAGAAGTTGAGTTGTGATTAAAGTGTCTTGCAATTAGGCACTTATAGGATGCCTTAATGAGCCAAATTAGTGGGTTTAAGTGCAATTAGAGGGGGGTGCTTAGGGGTTCCGAATTTTGGAGGGAATATTAGGGTGGGGAAGTTATCTTGTTGAGTGTGGGCAAAGGAAGAGAAGGGAAATGAGAGTTGATGGATGGAAGGATGGATGGGAAGTGTGTAAGAGATATTTTGAAATGGGTGGATAGGGGAGAGTTGGCTTGCTTTTAGCCACCCCTAGAGAGAAGCCATGGCTTGCGGCTTGGCTTGGCTTGGCTCGGCTTGGCTTGGCTAGCTCAAGGGTCCCACTTGACTAGAAAGAAAGCCGGAAGAAGCTCGGGGCTCGATTGATCGTGCGTTCGATTTCCGTGGTTCACTTGAACGACGAATTATCAATGTGCGTGCGAATACGATTTTAATGAGCCTAATATTGACATGCTTCTTGAAAGTGAATGCTCGGATGACTCGGGGACTCGAAAGCCGATTTTGCTCTATTTGGATGATCGGAGCAGAGTTGTCCGCTTCTGACGCCTATTTGCACTTCTGCGTGTTGTACGGCTCGCACCGGTGTATTTCCGCATTGAGCGAAACGGTTTACTCGCCGACCCCGGCTGGAGATCGATAACCGGAGATGACCTAGGAATCCGCGAATGGGGCTTTCTCAGTGTTTCCCAAGTGTTTTGATGTGTTCGGAGACCACTGCGATCTCCGTTTGTTAGAAACGAGTCCCGAAGTTTTGCCGAGAGGCGTTCGGGACCACTAAAATGTCACTCGGGAGACCTAATTGATTTGCTTGGCCAGGAGTTGTAGGAAGTGAGTGGTGTGAAGCTCGGACGTCAACATTTCCCCGAATGAGCTCTGAGCACAAGATTCCCCGTGAAAGGGGCCCTTTTATTACCGGAATGGTACTCAGGAAACCTAAATGGATTATGCAATGCGATCGGGGTTTATCTCCCAAGCCCTTGAGGTCCCTGGGATTGATTGGCGCAAATTTCGTGAGCTGAGGATTTGTTAAAAGGGTCTCTGGCTATGTCTTTCTGTAGAAAATTGCATCTTTTTCCCGGGTCGGGATCCACTCGGGAGTCCAAGATGAACTCCGAAACGCAGTCTGAATCATATTCCATGGTCCTGGTGGTCCCTGGGTATGTGCAGACCCGTTTCTGGGTGCCGTTTACTTGTCAGTGGGTTGGGCCTCCCGGAGCCCCGTCAGAAAAGACGTTTGTGAGAGTTTGGGATACGCCCCAGCCTAAGCAGGACACCTCCAAAATGCGCCCGGATGCGTCATTGGTCACTTTGGCACCGGGAGGGATTTTTAGAGTCCCATATTGGGCACCTTTCGAGGCTTCGGTGATTTGGTGATGAATAGTGCTACAGTGCCAGTCTCTACTGTTTTCGGGGCTCGCCGTCTGTTCATTCCTCTGATTGCCCTCTCGTGCTCTCATGTTCACCTCCGGTTGTCGGGTGATGAATAGTATCCCGAGCTTTGGTCAGGGATTCTCGTATAGGAAGCCGGTGGGCCAAAATGGGGTGCTGGCATGATTGACCCGTTTATGAAGAAACAAGAACCAATGTCAACACCCCATTTTGGCCCACCGGCTCCCGACCGAAGCTCAGGTTACTAGTCGTGACCTGGCAATCGGAGGCGAACGAACGGACATGGGGGGCACGGACTACGGAAGAGAAGCAGGAATCGCTAGAGAAGCACAAAAGGGCAATCAGGAGAACAAACGAACAGTGAACCCCGAAAACAACAGAGGCCGGCACTATGGCACTATTCATCACCGGATTACCGGAGTGTGCGCACTCGAATTTCATCTCGTCGGGGCACGCGTGCGCGCGCCTATACAACGCGGCTTGGGAGTGTCCACCTTGGGATGCTTGAAAAATTCTGAATAATTCAAGGACTGAATGGGAAATGGTACAAATGACTGGGACTTGGTTGAAAAGAATTTTAAAATTTGGGGCAGATCTGAAAAAATAAAAATACGTCCTCTGGACTGAAATGAGACAAAATGAAAAGTTCATAAAATCGAGTTCGGGACGAATCCGATCACCCACACGACCCAATAACGCTCATTTCACATCATATCCGTCCAAGCAAGCATAAACATTCAGAAATGGAGCCCTAAACATGACACTAAGTCGAGGATTTACCTAGTTCGGAAAGTTGGGGGCTGATTCTGTAAATAAGAAAAAAATGCAGAAAAAATAAAAATCTCTGCCGGACGAATTGGGCTGGGCCGTGACAGGTGGACTGGGCCGAGTAGACGGGCTGCGAACTGGGCCGGGCTGGGCCGACGCTAGCTGGGCCGACTAAGCTACCGCTGGACCAGGCTGGGCTGCCGCTGGACACGGGCTGCACTGCCAGACGCGGGCTGGACCGTCGGACGCGGGCTGCTGGGCGGTTCGTGTCTGTTCAACTCGGAAAATCACGGTAGACCCGATTAGGAAAGAAATCGAAAAAATAGAGAGAAGGAGAGGGTGGTCCGAGCGATGTGTTGACGAGTCGGGGCGACTTCTGACTTCGGGGGGCTCGGCGGCCCGCTGGAGGAGGCTCGTGTAACGGGGAACACTCGGATCCGTTCGCATGACGGGGGACCGGGACAAGGAGTCGGGTCCCGTGATTCTATCCGAGGTCCGAACCGGGGGAAGGCAAACGATTTTTTTCCGGAGTTTGAGCTGGGGGTACCGCGAGCTGAGGGTTGGGTCGTGTAGGCGCCGTGAGTTGAGGGCGTCGGGGATCGGGGAGCTATGGGTCTACGAGGTCGGGCATTCGGAGGTCGAGCTATGGGGGGAGTTACGGGTTCGGCTAGGGAGCTGGAGGTTTTCGGCCGTGGGTGAGCTGTGGGTTTCTCGGCCGTGGGCGAGCTGTGGGTTTTTTTGTTTTTTTCCGAAAGAATCGATGAGCTCCGGGCTTTTTCGTCTGTGTGCTCCCGATTTCAAGTTCTGAGCCGCGGGTTTTGTCCCGAAAAATCGAGAGAGAGAGAGAGAGAGAGAGAGAGAGAGATATCGCGTGTAGGGAACCGTTGGCGTGTCGGACGACGTTGCGTGTGCAGAGGAGGCGGCAGGCTCGGGTCACAGTCGGCAGCAGCGGTCACGGGATCCCTGCCAGAAGAAAGAAGAAGGAAAATAAAAAAAAGAAAATGGAAACGTGAAGAAATCAGAGGAAGAAGAAGAACAGGAGGGACGACTTCTGACCGTTTGACCCTTTTTTTTTTCTTTTTTTCGAATTTGACGCGCGTATAAATTGAAAATTCCATCTTCTTGATCGGACGTCGAAAAAATAATTCGAGATCGCCATCGTGCTCAGAAAAATTCGTTGATCGATAATAAAATTATTTTCAATCTCGAATTTTGTTTCAAATTTTGAAAATTGACGTCAATGTACGCGAAATTCGAAAACGTCCTAAATAGTATTATTTTTGAAAAAAACATAAAATTGGTGTAAAATTAGGAAAATTTGCTATTTTCAAAAAGTCGTGAATACTCGAGTAATTAATCGGAAATACTTCCCTCACGGGTGGCAAAATGACGAATTTGCGCCTCTGGAGCCGGTGGACCAAAATTGGATGCTGACAGCATGCCCCTCTTTGATTGCGTGCTCGAATAGAGGATGCAGCCAAAGACTATGAGAAGCACCCCGTTGGGTCCCGGCGACTGTCTTGATTCCCTCCTAGTAGCCACTTGTTCTCTTATTTTGGATGTGCGTGAGGGAATTGTGCAAGTGCATGGACCCTGCAAAATAGTAATGATGGGACTCGGCCCTACATAAGAGTACTGACGGGACTCGGCCATGCATAAGAGTAAAGACGGGACTCGGCCCTGCATAAAAGTGAAGACGGGACTCGGCCCTGTTGAAAAGTAAAGACGGGACTCGACCCTGTATAAAAGTGAAGACGGGACTCGGCCCTGCAGAAAAGTAAAGACGAGACTCGGCCCTGCATAAAAGTGAAGACGGGACTCGGCCCTGCAGAAAAGTAAAGACGGGACTCGGCCCTGCATAAAAGTGAAGACGGGACTCGGCCCTGCAGAAAAGTAAAGACGGGACTCGGCCCTGCATAAAAGTGAAGACGGGACTCGGCCCTGCAGAAAAGTAAAGACGGGACTCGGCCCTGCATAAAAGTGAAGACGGGACTCGGCCTTGCAGAAAAGTGAAGACGAGACTCGGCCATGCATAAAAGTGAAGACGGGACTCGGCCCTCCAGAAAATTAAAGACGGGACTCGGCCCCGCATAAAAGTGAAGACGGGATTCGGCCCAGCAGAAAAGTGAAGACAGGACTCGGCCCTGCAGAATAGCAGTGATGGGACTCCGCCCTGTAGAAAAGTGAAGACGGGACTCGGCCCTGCAAAAAGGTGAAGACGGGACTCGGCCCTGCATAAAAATGAAGACGGGACTCGGCCTCGCAAAATACTGATGATGGAGCTCGACCCTGCATAAAAGTAAAGATGAGACTCGGAGTCCGAAAAGCAGTAAAAATGGACACAAAGTCCTGGACTCGAAGTCCGGAAAGCAGTAAAGATGGACACGAAGTCCTGGACGCGAAGTCCGAAAAGCAGTAAAGATGGACGCGAAGTCCGGAAAGCAGAAAAGGTGGACACGGAGTCCGAAAAGCAGTAAAGGTGGACACGGAGTCCGGAAAGCAGTAAAGATGGACACGAAGTCCTGGATGCGGAGTCTGGAAAGCAGTAAAGATGGACACGAAGTCCTGGACGCGAAGTCCGAAAAACAGTAAAGGTGGACACGAAGTCTTGGACGCGAAGTCCAGAAAGCAGTAAAGGTGGACACGGAGTCCTGGACGCGAAGTCCGGAAAGCAGTAAAGGTGGACACGGAGTCCTGGACGCGAAGTCCGGAAAGCAGTAAAGGTGGAGACGGAGTCCTGGACGCGAAGTCCGGAAAGCAGTAAAGGTGGACACGGAGTCCTGGACGCGAAGTCCGGAAAGCAGTAAAGGTGGACATGGAGTCCGAAAAGTAGTAAAGGTGGACACGGAGTCCGAAAAGCAGTAAAGATGGACACGAAGTCCTGGACGCGAAGTCCGAAAAGCAGTAAAGATGGACACGAAGTCCTGGACGCGAAGTCCGAAAAGCAGTAAAGATGGACACGAAGTCCTGGACGCGAAGTCCGGAAAGTAGGACACGGAGTCCTGGACGCGAAGTCCGGAAAGCAGTAAAGGTGGACACGGAGTCCTGGACGCGAAGTCCGAAAAGCAGTAAAGTTGGACACGGAGTCCTGGACGCGAAGTCCGAAAAGCAGTAAAGATGGACACGGAGTCCTGGACGCGAAGTCCGAAAAGCAGTAAAGATGGACACGCAGTCCTGGACGCGAAGTCCGGAAAGCAGTAAAGGTGGACACGGAGTCCTGGATGCGAAGTCCGGAAAGCAGTAAAGGTGGACACGTAGTCTTGGACGCGAAGTCCGGAAAGCAGTAAAGGTGGACACGGAGTCCGAAAAGCAGTAAAGGTAGACCCGGAGTCCGAAAAACAGTAAGAATGGACACGAAGTCCTGGACACGAAGTCCGAAAAGCAGTAAAGATGGACACGGAGTCCAAAAAGCAATAAAGATGGACACGGAGTCCAAAAAGCAATAAAGATGGACACAGAGTCCGAAAAGCAGTAAAGATGGACACGGAGTCCGAAAAGCAGTAAATGTTGACATGGTGCGAAAGTGCATGGAATGTAGAAGCAACGACAAGTGTTAGGGAATGGCGCGGGGCGCTGGAGAGGGGCGCTTGGCATTGGGTCATGGCTTTGTTGGGATGGTGCAGTGGTAGGTGTGGCTTGCAGTTTGTCGCATGATTGGGCGCATGTTGGATGACTTGTGTTGCGCGCTTGGCGGGGATGGTCTGATCACTGTGTTCACCGGGGATGTTGTTGCTTGTGAATGTTGCGATAGTGAAGCGGTGTTGTGGGTTGGACTAACTCTCGGGACCAAGACGCATCTTGTCTCGGTGGAGAGGGAGGATCGCACGCGACTCTCCCGTAGAGATGGGCACCACTTTCCATTAGTCGTGTGAACGGTGGTGTACGCTGAATGTGCAGGGCTGATTCTACCCCAAATGTGCTGATCTACCGGAGGCCGGCGTTGCTGCTAGGACAAAATTGCTTCGTTGATGCCTTGCCCTTACGGCGGTGCGTTTGATCTATCGGAGGCTGACCTCGCTGCTAGGGTAGTTGTGTTTCGCCGGAGGCCGGCTTTGCTGCTGGGATGGTTGTGCTTTGCTGGAAGCCAGCCTCGCCACTAGGGCGGTTGCTTGTTACTCTGCCGGATGTCGGCTCTGTCGCAGGGGCGATTGTAGTTTGCTAGGGATGCCCCGGTCTTGCGATGAAGGACTCGAGTTCTAGACGAAGTGCCCACGTACCCCGAGGGACGAGGAATCAGAGTCCGCCGTAGTTCCCGCGTTTGTTGTACCTGTGATCCTGACATTATTAGTAAGTCATGGGATTACTAGCGATTTGTAAGCACAAGTAAAAGGATGTGTTCGCGACGCATGTTCTTCAGTTTCGGGTCGCTTGGGCGACTCACCCCAGAGCTCGAGTCCCTCATCGCGCGATCGGGGCATCCCCAGCAAACTACAATCGCCCCTGCGACAAAGCCGGCACCTGGCAGAGCAACAAGCAATCGCCCTAGCAGCAAAGCCGGCTTCCGAAAGATCAAACACACCGCCACCCCAAGGGCAAAGCATTGACGAAGCAACTTCATCGCAGCAGCAACACCAATTTACAGCAGATCAACACCTTTGGGACAACATCAGCCCTGTACACTTAGCGCGCACCACTGTCCACATGACTAACGAAGAGTTATGCTCTTCTCTGTAGATACGCATGGAACCCCTAGGGGCATCTCCTCCTTGACGGACACGCGATTGACTCATGCAGCAGATCGCAACCTCGAGCTGAGTGAAGGGCCCTATGGGGGGAAAGCCACTCGACTCCCGCTCAAGCCGCGATGAATAACGCCTGGCATGGCACGAGCATGACTTCGATCTCGAGACGCACCATTTGCCTCTGCCGGCATCTCCGAAATGCCATCGGGCGTCGAAGTCAACTTCTACCTTCCCTACACTTTAGCATTTTACTGCTTTCCACGGGCGTCAGCCTAGCACTTCACTACTTTCCACGGGCTTCGGCCTAGCAACTTTACTGATTTCCACGGGCTTCGGCCTAGCATTTTACTGCTTTCCACGGGCTTCGGCCTAGCAACTTTACTGCTTTCCACGGGCCTCGGCCTAGCAGTTTACTGCTTTCCACGGGTTTCGGCCTAGCAACTTTACTGCTTTCCACGGGCCTCGGCCTAGCAACTTTACTGCTTTCCACGGGCCTCGGCCTAGCATTTTACTGCTTTCCACGGGCTTCGGCCTAGCAACTTTACTGCTTTCCACGGGCCTCGGCCTAGCATTTTACTGCCATCCACGGGCTTCGGCCTAGCAACTTTACTGCTTTCCACGGGCCTCGGCCTAGCATTTTACTGCTTTCCACGGGCCTCGGCCTAGCATTTTACTGCTTTGCACGGGCTTCGGCCTAGCAACTTTACTGCTTTCCACGGGCTTCGGCCTAGCATTTTACTGCTTTCCACGGGCTTCAACCTAGCATTTTACTGCTTTCCACGGGTTTCGACCTAGCATTTTACTGCTTTCCACGGGTTTCGGCCTCGCAACTTGACTGCTTTCCACGGGCCTCGGCCTAGCAACTTTACTGCTTTCCACGGGCCTCGGCCTAGCAACTTTACTGCTATCCACAGGCCTCGGCCTAGCAACTTTACTGCTTTCCACGGGCTTCGGCCTAGCAACTTTACTGCTTTCCACGGGTCTCGGCCTAGCAACTTTACTGCTTTTCACGGGCTTCTGCCTAGCAACTTTACTGCTTTCCACGGGCTTCGGCCTAGCAACTTTACTGCTTTCCACGGGCCTCGGCATAGCATTTTACTGCTTTCCACGGGCTTCGGCCTAGCAACTTTAATGCTTTCCACGGGCCTCGGCCTAGCAACTTTACTACTTTTCACGGGCTTCGGCCTAGCAACTTTACTGCTTTCCACGGGCTTCGGCCTAGCAACTTTACTACTTTTCACGGGCTTCGGCCTAGCAACTTTACTGCTTTCCACGGGTTTCGGCCTAGCAACTTTACTGCTTTCCACGGGCCTCGGCCTAGAATTTTACTGCTTTCCACGGGCTTCGGCCTAGCAACTTTACTGTTTTCCACGGGCCTCGGCCTGGCAACTTTACTGCTTTCCACAGGCTTCGGCCTAGCAACTTTACTGCTTTCCACGGGCCTCGGCCTAGCATTTTACTGCTTTCCACGGGCTTCGGCCTAGCAACTTTACTGCTTTCCATGGGCCTCGGCCTAGCAACTTTACTGCTTTTCACGAGCCTCGGCCTAACAACTTTACTGCTTTCCACGGGCTTCGGCCTAGAACTTTACTGCTTTCCAGGGGCTTCGGCCTAGCATTTTACTGCTTGCCACGGGCTTCGGCCTAGCAACTTTACTGCTTTCCACCGGCCTCGGCCTAGCATTTTACTGCTTCCCACGGGCTTCGGCCTAGCAACTTTACTGCTTTCCATGGGCCTCGGCCTAGCATTTTACTGCTTTCCATGGGCCTCGGCCTAGTAACTTTTCTGCTTTCCACGGGCTTCGGCCTAGCAACTTTATTGCTTTTCACGGGCTTCAGCCTAGCGACTTTACTGTTTTCCACGGGCCTCGGCCTAGCACTTTGCTGCTTTACGGGCTTAGGCCTCTCATCCACCGTTTCATAATTTTCACCCTCCAATCACGTTGTCGTTTCGTGGCAGGTCTGTACATTTGCACGATTCCTCCCACACATCCAAGGCAAAGGAGCAAGCGACTACAAAGAGTGACAGCAAGGCGATCGCCGAGACCAAAAAGGGATGTTTCTCATGATCTTTGGTTACCTCCTCTAATCGAGCATGCAACCAAAGAGGGGCAAGCTGTCAACACCCCATTTTGGTCCACCGACTCCGACAGAGGACTTCCGACCAAAGCTCGGGACACTATTCACGATCGAAAAACCGGAGGCAAATGTGCGGGCACTGAGTCATGAATAACAAGAGAAAAGCAGGGTCCACTAGGAGAGCACGAGAGGGCAATCGGAAGAGTAAACAGACAGCGAACCCCGAAAACAGCAGAGGCCGGCACTGTGGCACTGTTCATCACCGGTTTACTGGAGCGTCAGAAGGTCTCCAATATGGGACTCCAAAAATCCCTCTGGGTGCCAAAATGACCAATGGCACATCCAGGCACACTTCAGAAGCACTCTGCTTAAGCCGGGGCACTCCCGAACATTCACAGAGGCCTTCCTGACGAGGCCCCCGAGAGGCCCGATTCACGAACAGATAAACGGCACCCGAAAACATGCCTGCACATACCCAAGGACCACCAGGACCATGGAACAGGATTCAGACGACGTTTCGTGGTTCATCTTGGTCTCCCGAGTGGATCTTGACCCGGGAAAAAGAGGCTTTTTTCTACAGAAAGACATAGCCGGAGACCCTTTTAACAAATTGTTAGTGCACGAAATTTGCGCCAATCAATCCCAGGGACCTCAAGGGCTTGGGAGATAAACCCCGATCGCATTGCATGATCCATTTAGGTTTCCCGAGTACCATTTCAGTAACGAAAGGGCCCCTTTCACGGGGAATCTTGTGCTCAGAGCTCATTCGGGAAAATGTTGACGTCTGAGCTTTGCACCACCCACTCCCAATAACCCCCAGGGGCCAGGAAATCATTTCGGTTTGGACCAAGCAAGTCATACCGATCTCTCGAGTGATGTTTCAATGGTCACGGACGCCTCCCGACAAGCCTTCGGGACTCATTTTGACAAATGGAGATCACAGTGGTCTCCGAACACATCAGAACACTCGGGAAACACTGAGAAAGCCCCGTTCGCAGATTCCTAGGTCATCTCCGGTTATTGATCTCCAGCCGGGGTCGGCGAGTAAACCGTTTCGCTCAATGCGAAGAACACGCCGACACGAGCAGTACATCACGCAGAGGCGCGAACAAGCGACAGAAACGGACAACTTTACCCCGATCATCAAAACGGAGCAAAACCGGCTTTCGAGTCCTCGGGACGCCGGAGCATTCACCCATACGAAGAATGTCAATATTAGGCTCATTAAAACCGTATTCGCGCGTACATCGATAATTCGTCGTTCAAGCGAACCACGGAAATCGAATGCGTGATCAATCAAGCCCCGAGCTTCTTCCGGCTTTCTTCCTAATCAAGTGGGACCCTTGAGCTAGCCAAGCCAAGCCGAGCCGAGCCGAGCCAAGCCGCGAGCCATGGCTCTCCTCTAAAGACAAGCCAAATAAGCCTCCACCACACATTTTCAAAATATCTTCTTACACCCATCACTTCCCTTCTCCCATCCATCACCTCCCATCACCTTTCAAGACAACTTCCCCACCCTAATCTTCCCTCCAAAAATTCGGATCCCCTAAGCACCACTTAATTGCACTTAACTCCACTTAATCTTGTCATTAATCTTGCTTTTATAAGTGCATTGGGTCATTAACTTAATCACAACTCAACTCCCATCATCTCTCTAGCCTTCCCACATGTATTCGACCTCCTGAGTCCATTTCCGGTGTTAGTTTTGCGATTTGAAACTTCCAGCTTGCCAAACCAGCTCTGTCCAGAACCGAGTTCCATAGGCATCTTTACGGTTTCCCGGGCTTCCTCGACATTTCCACCACCCCACGACTATGGCGAATCGTGCCATCACTTTCTAGGGGTTCCTTACAACCCTCACTCTCCCCTGTGACGAGGTGGTTGCGTGCCAAGAGCCGTCCAACCGTGCACCACCGCCATTTCCCTCTTTTCTCCCTTCACAGATTTTTCCAGTTTTTTTACCGGTTTTCTTTGCATCTTTCAGGAAAATCGACGTGTCCAATCATCATGAAACCATTGCAGACACAATCCTCACTCAGTTAGGAGTCCAATGCCACCGACCTTGCATCAAAAGACCACCGGGAGCCTCCCGTAGAGTCGTTTCTTCATCGGGTGCCAATCGGGTTTGTTCCTCTGGTTTTCTATTCTGACCCGAACTTTGCAGGAACGTACAGGTCAGCTCGGGTTGAATCTCACTACGAGCCACCTATCACCATGATCCTCAACCAGATAGAAGTCCAATACCACTGACCTTGCATCAAAAGACCACTGGGAGCCTCCTGTGGAGCCGTTTCTTCATTGGGTGCCAGTCGGGTCTGTTTTGACCCGATTGGGTTTGTCCTTTTTTACTAACCCGACTTTTTTTTTTATTTCCAGAATATCTACGCATGCTCTCCTCCCGAAACCACCACATGCGCGATCCTTAGTCTCTTGGGAATCCAACGCAACTGGCCCCGTGCGAAAATTTCATCCCGATCAACCGATACGGCCCCGACAAGCCAGACTGCCAGTCGGGTCTGCCAGTCGACCCAACTGCACCGATTCGGGTCTGTTCGTTCCAGCCGAGTCTCCCGACTCCCTTTGCCACTTCTCCGACTCTTTCCTAGTGTTCCGAGGCTAGGTAACACTCCTCTACGACTTAGAGAAGTTAGGATCTCCGACATTCTTTTGATATGAGGTGTTAAGGCGTTTAACAAGTTGAAATGCATGCAAGTTTACGTTCTTACCTACTCCCATGCAAATGTACGTCGTTTATCATGCCATACGTCGTATGAACACATGCATCATGACGGGAAAGAACTTAAATCGGGGTTGAAGAGGTCGCCTTGACCCGTGTGAGCCATGGAAATTCACGGCCATTCCTCATGGGAGGTGGCCGAGAGTTTCTTTGGACCACACGGGTCCAAGGAATCCTCTTTCGCCTCGAAATAAGTCGGTTCCCGTATTTTCCATTTCGTCGTTGTATGAGTCGACACCGTTTTATTGATTCCTTTAAATATTTTGTTTGTGCATGTTTGTATGCCCGTTGTACGGACCCGAATGTTGACTCTCGTCGGGGCCCGCATCGCGCGCTTTTGGATCGCGCGGCTTGGTCGGAACGTCCACCTTCCCGCGGGGGCGCGCGTCGGACACGCGTGAGAGAAGGAGTCGCCACTTATCATTTTACGACCCGGAGGTCGAGGGCGGATAAGTTACCCTGGGTCTAGGGGTATGGAACACCTAGTTTGTTGTTAAGGCCTTGATCTGTGCGGAACCGGAAAATCCGTGTTCGGGGGTTCATGTTACGTGCGGGCCTATATCCCGCACGCCCTTTCGGTACTCTGGTTTGCTAGGCTTGCATGTTTTATTATTTACCGCGTGAATTAAGCTGCACTCGGCTCGCACGTTTTGACACCGGAAACTCGATGAATTAAACGATGTCGGTTGAGAAGCCAAGAGAGAAGTAAATTTGTGTGTCAGGGAATTGGTTCACAATCTTGCGTTACAATTCATCGAACCATGGAGGTTGAATCCCTGCGTGAACCAAATCCGCGAGATCTTGGATTTACTTGTGTCTGGGCAAGCATTAGACCGATTCGATTAATTCGACTCTCGGACCGTTCGCTCACCGACTGGAATTCTTACAGAATAAATGCACCAAATAGAATCCTTACAATGCTCTCAAAAACAATAAATACAAATTGCAAAAGGGTCGAATTCCAGTCGTTTCGTGTTCGGTTATTATTCCACTCTAACTCACCGTGAGTTTAGGGAAAGACCGAAGAACTGAAATTCAATGAACGCTCTCACTGAATAGGGCGTTGGACCCTGTGAGTGTTGATTAGGGTGTTGGACCCTGTGCTCGATGATTAGGGCGTTGAACCCTAATATTATTCGGCCTAGGGGTCAGGCCCGACCCGCATGGCAAACAGGTGCAGAAAGATAACAAGCAACAGGTTAATAACAGACAAAGTGTTTGTTATTGTCTTGTTTACGTGAATTAACAGATTATTAACCCAGGGGTGTTTTTGCAAGCAAATGCCATATGCTAAACAATCAAACATATGCCAATGTTTCAGCATTCGGCTTTGTTTTGAGAACTTGACAAAGAGAGTCAAATCTCAGGTGTGTGAATCGCTTTTACAGTTGTTCTGTATTGTGACACTGAATTACCACTGAATTAACCAAACTCGTGTTTTGACTCTAGATTTGGAATCTAGAATTCCTCCTAACCATTATCTAGTGTTTGGTTAGGTCGAGTGAAAGGTTAATCAGCATTTCACAGGTTTTCTGACAAGGATCAACTGTTCTAGTTACCCGAGTCTATGTTAGGATCGCAGAAACTCATCAGTTAGATAAGAAAAGGCTATGCAGATGAACCTGCACCTGAACAGGTAGCCCGTTCTTATCCCGTACTGTAGTGTTTCTATTATGCTAACCCTAAAGATGTCGCGGGGTTGTGAAAAGATGATTTTGCCCTTTATTTGAAAATGGTTTTCAGAAAAAAGGGGAAACATCACAGTGCGGGCCACCTCGGCCTGTAGCCGGTGTCGACCGATTCCCTGGATCATCCAGGGTTGTGCAAGAACCCTGAAAAAGCCAAAGAATCGGTTGATCTGTCCGGAAGTGATCCAGAAAGATCTTCCGTATCTTGACATGAGTTACCTGGAATCAAGTGAAAACTCAAGTTGAGACACAGAAGCCCTTTCCAGACATCCATGCTACATCGGACCGCGCGTTTCGGGTTTTGAAATTGATAAGTTTGAAAAGGGCACCAACGTCCTTTGACGACTCGTCGACGCGAGTTATCAATTAATGTCCAATTCGGGTAAACTTTATCAGTGTGAAGTGAGTTTAATCGTGTGAGCATCCCGATTAACCAGTTTGTGGCATTAATGCTTAAGGGTTGTGCCGAATGCATTAATTGTGAAAACGATTCGCGACTCGACGACCAAGACGATTCCATAAGGATCGAGGATAATTTGGTCTAATGACCGAAACTATCCTCATAACCAAATGGACCCGAATGAGTCATCGATACTCGAATCCATGCATGCTTCGTTTGAAAGAGTCTTTACATGATATTTTAATGGGAATCGTAAAGACATTGAAGTAAAACTTCACATCATCCGATCAACAAATTAAACTTGAGATAAGGAACTCATTCTTGACCCAAGGAAGGCCAAGAAGCCCTCGGCTTCATCTTGTGAAGGGTGGCCGAAGGTTCTCATGGCTCTATCCGAGTCACGAATGATTTCCTAATCGTGGTTTAATTATTTCTCGCATGCTCAAACATCAACCGTGATAAATAGCACCCTTTTTTAACAAAAGCCGGCGTTATCACGATTTGTTTAGCTCATTCAAACATACAAACATTCACAAACGTGTTAATTAAGGAAAAGGATAACATAACACCGGCTTCATGCATGCAATAATGATAAACAAACTCGGAAATTAACTTGAATAGGCTAAGGAGACCGATCTTAACCCGAAAAGAGCAATTTAAATCTCAACCCTCTCCTTTAGAGAATTGGCCGAGACTTAATGTGCCATAATAGGGTCGGGATAGTCTTCTTTATGATGATCCAAGCCCCTTTCCGACATGGTAGCAAGTCCTAAGATAGTGTACGTGCATAATATAACATAAAATTGCATAAAAATTAAATCTTGCAAATGAAACATGCATGAAACACCATAATACTCCATAGCCATGCAAAAATATAAAAAGTCCTAACTCCTCTAAGTCAGAAGTGTTTTACCTAGCCTCGGAATACGAGGAAAGAGTCGGGGAAGTGTTTGAGAGTCGGGTGACTCGGTGGAACCCTTAAAAGGGTATTCGGGCGCAAGGGTGGACGTGCACGGGCGTTGGTGGGCACTGACAAGCGCTGGTGTTGGGCAAGGACGTGCGCGGGTGACGGGCGCGGGCGTGCGCGGATGGCGGGCACGGACGGGCGCGGGTGACGGGCGCGGGCGTGCGCGGATGACGGGCGCGGGCGTGCGCTGGTGACGGGCGCGGGCGTGCGCTGGTGACGGGCGCGGGTGGCGCTGGATGATGAGCCCGGGAGTGCGCGGGTGATGGGCACGGGTGTGCTGGTGAAGGGCGCGGGTGGCGCTGGATGATGAGCACGGGAGTGGGCGGGTGGCGGGCACGGGTGTGCTGGTGAAGGGCGCGGGTGGCGCTGGTGACGAGCACGGGCGTGCGCGGGTGACCGGCAAGGGTGTGCTGGTGATGGGCGCGGGTGGCGCTGGATGACGAGCACGGGCGTGCACGGGTGACGGGCGCGGGTGTGCTGGTGATGGGCGCGGGTGGCGCTGGATGACGAGCACCGGGGTGCGCGGGTGACGGGCACGGGTGTGCTGGTGATGGGCGCGGGTGGCGCTGGATGACGAGCACGGGCGTGCGCGGGTGACGGGCCCGGGTGTGCTGGTGATGGGTGCGGGTGGCGCTGGTGACGCTCGGTGACGGACGTTGGTGACGCCCGAGGGTTGCGCTCGGTGACGCTCGGTGACGGACGCTGGTGACGCTCGAGGGTTGCGCTCGGTGACGCTCGGTGACGGGCGCTGGCTACGCTCGGTGACGCTCGGTGACGGACGCTGGTCACCCGAGAGCTCCAACTAGTCCCGAGATACGGGATGGGACCTTCAAGAGTCGGGTTGGACCGTTGATGGGTCGGTTTTGAGCTGTTTTCCGTTGAACAGACCCGAATGGCATCAAACAGACCCGGCTGAAATATTGGACAGACCCGACTGGCACAAGTCGGGTCGGACGTCGCCACGGAGGCTCCCGATGGAATTTTGAGGCAAGGTCAGTGGCTCCTGACTCCTAACTGACCCCCGGAGGTGACTGTGGTGGTCGTTTGGTCCCAGAGTTATCGGGTCGACCCGTACAGCCCTGCAAAGATCACGGAAAACAGAGTACGTCTGGAAATTCGGACCCGTCTGGCACCAGTCGGGTCGGACGTT
Organism: Punica granatum; assembly: GCF_007655135.1. Taxonomy (NCBI): domain Eukaryota; kingdom Viridiplantae; phylum Streptophyta; class Magnoliopsida; order Myrtales; family Lythraceae; genus Punica; species Punica granatum. The sequence continues at coordinate 21,361,461 of NC_045129.1, read as the reverse complement.
GCTACGGAGGTTCCCGATGGAATTTTTGAGCAAGGCCAACGGCTCCCGACTGCTAACTCACCTATGGAGGTGGCTGTGGTGGTCGTTTTCCGAAAAGAGTCTCGGATCGACCCGATCTGCAAGAAAACCGCACAAACAGTCAGAAATTTCGACCCGACTGGGCAGTCGGGCTGTTTCTTCTTCCTGGGGTTAAACCGACGGGTTTTTCTTGGATTTCTTGACTTCTTGACACCCTAGGGTTGTGTGGGGAGGTGTTTGATGGGTTTTGGTAGCTCAAACCGACTTGGAAAGGCTTGAAACCCGGTTTGACATTTTTTACCCGAGAAGGACCAAATCTGTCCAGATTTTGTTCAAGGCTGGTTCTATGGCTTAGAGGCTTCAAACTTAAAATCTAAGTTCAGAAATGGATAGAGGGGCTCGAAAACATGTGGGATATGAAGTTTGGTAAAGTTTGGATTCAAGCCGGGATGGATTCCGACTTAAGACTTTGCCCGGTTTTGCTTGGTTTTGCTTGCTGGAAATGGCTGAAGCTTGCTGCGGTTTGCTATGGAGTTTGAGAGCTTTTGAAGAGTGAGAAATGCTAGAGAGAGAGTGTTTTTAAGGTGTCCTTAAGTTAATGACATTTGGACAATATATAGAAAAGCTTAAATGCAAGATTAGTGAAGAAAAGTGCAATTAGGGCCATGGATTAGTGGAATCCGAATTTCTTAAGGAAATATCAAGCTCAATCCTCATCCATTGCATTAATGGAGAAGAGATAAGAGCATTGATGGCTTGGATGGGAAGTTGGAGTGTTGAATTGAAACACTTAGATATTTTGCAAAAGGAAGACAAATGCAAGTTGTCTTCTTGGCTTGAAGAAGAAGATGACAAGAGACATGGAGGGCAATGGGCATGGGTGAGGCGGCAATGAGTTGGTCGTGGGTCCCACGGGTTGCGAGGTAAGTTCGGGTCTCGATTGGTCGCGCATTCGAAGTTCGTGGTTCGAATTGAACGTCGAATTGTCGATATACGCGAGAAAACGGAGTTAATGAGCCCGAGATTGACATTTTTCATGGAGAAATGTCCCGGATGTGTGCGAGGCTCGGAATCCGGTTTTGCTCATTGCAAGTGACCAGGGCGAAGTTGTCCGCTTCTGACAGCATATCTTGTGTCCGCATCTCACGTTGGTCATTTTGACATAAATTGTCAGACAACGTGAACAATTATCCCTTAAGCCGGTAATGCTAACGTGGGGCCGGAGACGTCCTAGGAGGTCGAAACTGGATTTCTCAGGATGATTTCTGAGTTGCTTGGGCACTCCGGAGATTACTGTAATCTCTGTTTGTCGAGATCAAACCTCCAAGGACTTGAAAAGTGTATCTGAGACCTCTAAAGCACTGCTCGGGAGGTCTAGGTGAGTCGTGTGATTTATTCCGACGATTCCACATTGAGCCTTGAGAAGGCTAGCATTGTGTAACGTAAGCATTCGGAGTTAAGTTTCCCCCAAGAGGACCTTCGGATATGGATTTCCACTAAAAATGGTCATTTCCGCTCTTCGGAGGTTACTCGGGAAACCGCGAGGGGTTTTGCTGTTTGTTTTGCCCAATTGTGAATGTCTGCTAGAGTTTTCTGGGCAATGCGGTATGAACTTCGTTTGCCGTAATTCCATCAGACCCTTCTCCGGCTATGCTCTTCTGAAGAGGGGTATGCTTGTTTTGTCGTTCGGAAGTCATTTGAAGTGTCTGTGTGACTTCCAAAAGACAATCTGAAGCGTTGTTCATACTCTGTGTGTTGATGGGGCATGGCCGCGTCTGATATTTGGAATTAACTTTTCTCCAGGAAACCGGCATTTTTGGACTTCCACTGAAAAGTTGTCTGTATACAGAAAATTGTTCTGTATAGAGCAGATGATTTGAAAAATGCCTTTGGGAACACTTTTCATCTTTTTGGCACTGGTGTGGATTTTTGGAGTCCAATATTCACTATCTTCCGACGGCCGAGCGAACTATCGGAAAATAGTGTCGTCCGTGTAGTACACTGAAAACGCCGGTTTTGGACATTGTTGAGTTCTTTGGTCGCTCTGTTCCCCTTTGGTGACCCCTAGAGTCCTTCTGTCATGTCCATGGGCCATTTGCTCAATTTTGCCAACTTGAGGATGAATAGTGATTTCTTGCTCTGCCGAGCCGTTTTCTGTATTCTGCTCAAGTCGTGGCTTGGGTCATTGCTAATATCATTGTTTGGAATGGTGAGCCAAAATGGGGTGCTGACACCCGTTTGCGTAATTATGATCATGGCAGCATCGATTTGGTTAAAACGTGCGTTACTACCGTGCTTGACGTATTATGCATGCAAGATACGATCGGAATCGATGTAGGAGGCCCTCCATAACCCAAGTCGGGTCATGGAGAGCTCTCGGCTCAACCTTTGGAGGAGGGGCCGAGTGCTCTTTGATCCATCCCGGGTTTAGGACGGTCTCCTTCGTTGCTTCGGAATCGTCCCTTGGAATTGAGTGTACCCATATTTTGTGTTTCTATCGGCGATCATGTGCGAGTCGTCTCCTAGGAGAGTTAGTTTTGGAAGATTATCCGTCAAGTCCACAATTCCTCGATATAAGATCACTACCACCGAATAATTTCACAAATGGGAGAAACGGGACGTATCATTCGGTTAATTAAATCACTTGGATTAAATAATTGGACAAATTGAATATTTATTCGTAAACGTATCGATGGTTTAATGGAACGGCGGAAATGCCCTTTTCCTTAAAAGCTCATAATTTCAAAACATCGAGACGTGTAACACGAATAGAATCGTGTCTAGCAAGTACTCGCGTACTATGACTCGAGTTCGGGCCCAATTTGAGGCGGCTTGAGTCGAGATGCGCGAGTCCTCTTTAGATCTCTTCGTGTCACACGATCTTTAATTTATATATGAACATCACATGTTTTACTACTCAAGGGCATAGTCGTCATTCCGTGATTCACCGATATCCTAGGCTTTAGGGAGTCGGAAACACCTCGATCTATGGACGAAAAGGGGCGGCCCGTTCGGGTGCGAGTTTCATTGGTATGGCCCATTCCGTCCACTTTCGGTGTTTCTTTCTTCGTATTGTAGATTCGGTGGTGAGCATTTTATTTCTGTCGCAAAACATGAAAAAAATCGGATTAATCATGCATTTGGCTTAATCAAACATTAGATAATGGATAGGTGGAATGCTAGATTCCAATCTAGAGTCAAAATACGAGTTTGGCTAATTCGGTGAAACCGTAGTGACGCCTCATTGAATAAGAGTTCTAAAACAAATTCACACATGTAATTGGCTTAGAACCATATTCTAGCCCACCATCTATGTTTGCCTAGGTTAGATACATTGTTTGTTAATCAACCCCGGTTAATAACTGATTAAATCACATACACTCGACTTAATACACCACCTGTCTGTATTCACCGGTATTTGTCAGTTATTGTCTGTTTTGCATCAGTTTTATCAGTTTTCTTCTGTTTTCCATTTGCTTTTGCTGATTTGTTGCGGTTCGGGTCCGAGCCCATAGGTTACGTATTGCACGGGGCCCAACGCCCCAAATCATCGAACACGAGGTCCAATGCCTCCTAACTCACTGAGCGCATGCAACCCGAGTGCAGAATGGGATCTAGCCTCGAGTCACCATCACACTCCAAATATGGCCTATGTGGAAGGCAATTTGGATTGGATGTGTGAAACGTGTTTAGATATCACCCGGGAGCTCGATCGGTCCAACAGTTACAATGGGGACTAATCGGTTCTCCTGCAAACCGTCGGTTCGATTGGACCAGACCTCCGGCTCTTTGAGCCCGCGTTGCCTTAATTTATTTATCGATCATTCAAAACACACGGTGAGCTGGAGCGGAATATTGGCCCAATGCAAACCGATCGGGATCCATTTACTTTATCCAGTCGTATTCTGTAATTATTCGAGTGTACATTGTGAGGACCTTATTTGTACATCTATTCATTCATTTGTAAGGATCCCCGGTCGGCAAGCGAGAGGTCCGAGTGTCGAATTGGTTAAGTTGGTCTATCATCACCGAAGGATGAGTAAGCTTGAATAATCGTGGTCTCGGTTCGTGCAGGGAATCGACCGCCTTGGTCCGATGAACTGTAACGATAAGATAGTGAACCGATCCCTCGACACACAAGCCTACTCACCTTTCGGGTTCTTGGCCCAACTCAATTTCATCGATTTTACAGTGTCAAAACGGGCGAGTCGAGTGCAACTCTAAGTCACGCGGTAAATAAACAAAACGGCAAGCCTAGCAAGTTAGAGTACCGAAAGGGCGTGCGGGATATAGGCCCGCACGTAATAGAACCCCCGAATTCGGAATTTCCGGTTCCGTACGACCATTGCCTTAGCATTTAGGTGTACCCCGTACCCCTAGACCCGGGCGACTAAACGGCCCTCGACCTACGAGTCGTAAACAGTAAGTGGCGACTCCTTCTCACGCTTGTCCGTCGCGCATCCCCGGGAAGGTGGATACTCCCAAGCCGCGTTGCATAGGCTTCGCGCATGCGTGCCCCGACGAGATAAAATTCGGGTGCGCACAGCTTGGCGACTCCGCTGGGGACATCTAGAGGGTTCGGGCTCAATCCCGTTTGCTTGCTTGCTTGTTTATTTACTGCTTTCCGTCGTTTACCGCTTATCTACTTACGCACATTTATTTCACGCATGCATTGCATATCATGCTAACTTTAGGGGCTTTGTCCGAAATCCCACGGGCGCCAAAATAGGAAGCTAGGTTAGTCAGAGGTTCCGAGTAAGGGAACGGATCGAAGTCGGCTATGCCACCGAACCGGCCCCCAAAGATCCTCGCTCGATTTCAAGGAATTCACGCCCTTGAGTCGGGGGCCCCCATCCATAGATAGCACGATCCCTGTAGCACCGAACCATGCATCGTGCTATGCCTCCATGCAAGCCTTCAACCCGACGCCAACAACAGTCCATCGAGTCAGCCTGCGAGCCATTTGAATCTTTTCCATTTCAAGAGCGATGTACATGTAATTTCTATTAAGCCGTGGGCATTTACTCTCTTCGCACACACGCATCATGCAATTTTCAAAAATTAGGATGCCATTCATGTTGACGAGTCCTAAGCGGATTTTCCTGTCGTCTTGTTAAGGGACGCCTTGCTCGGCCTTCTGCCCGCACCTCGACAGAGTCCGCCAACACACGAAGACCTCACCGACCCGCCGCAAAACGCGAATGGTATATTCCGGGACAACATGATCGACCTCATCAACACTAGGTTCGATCACCGAGAGGTCGCTGAGAGATGAAGAACTCGCCGGCCAACCACCTTAGAGGGAGCTCTCCCAAACCCGCGCCAAGATGCAGAGATGCGGTCAGGAGCTCGCTTGAGCGAACGCCGCCCTGGAGAAGTCTAGGAAGAGGGCTCGAGGAGGCCCACACATGCACTCTAGGATAGATATCTCTGCAAGGCCCTCGCCTAGAACCGGTGCTTTCCGAGGCCGCGCTCGCTCAAACCCCGAGTGTGGTGGCAAATCAGCTCAAGGCTCTATTTTACAAAATTTGCATTGTACTTTGAACCTTTCGAGTCAATGTGAACGACAACATTAGCTTTTGAAAACTCACGCATTGCATGCATCCTATCCATTTACTGTTTTGCACGACAATTAACACTACCACACGGTAGACAAAGTTGTAACCGCCTTTGCAGGTGGACCTCTCATAGTCCTCACCCTTCCTCCACGGCGAGACGATCAGTAGCTCAAGGGCCAACCATCCAAGCAACACTAACTCCCCATTAATCCTGCGCAATCGTTTATGTCATTGCATGGTTGAGCACACGTCCCTCCATGCTACAAGTGTTCCCATCAACACAACTGAGCATGCCCTTTCCGCGTAGTGCGAGCACGCCCCTACCTTGCCCATGCACGCATCCTCGACACACCTTGTGCATGTCTCTCAGTGTGCTTGCACGACGCCTACCAGGCCAGTTCGCTCCCCTACGCAATTGCATTCAAATTACGAATAGTTCTTGTTTCTTCATTGCTTTTCCTCTTCCCATTGCAGGAAATAACTGACAAGAAGGCAATTTGAACCTTGAACGACCACAATCAGGATAATGAATACTTCCCATCCAGCTCCTTGGGATTTCAACACTAAGTCCCCATCCCTGCTCCACAAAGCAAGACCGCAAGCAAATCAGCGTCACCGCATTGCAGCACCTTGCGCTATTCCTCAGCATTGACCTTTGCTTTCGCATTTCTTGCACTTTCCTATCAACCCCGCATTTACTGCATTGGGCTTCGGCCTCGCATCGAGCTCCAGCCCTGCATCGGGCTCCGGCCCCGCATTTATTGCATTAGGCTTCGACCTTACATCGGCCTCTGGCCCTGCGTTTACTTTTGGGTTTCGGCCCTGCATCGGGCTCCGGCCCCACTTTTGGGCTTCGGCCCTGCATCGGGCCTCGGTCCTGCATCGGGCCTCGGTCCTGCATTTACTGCTTTCGGGCCTCGATCCTACATTTACTGCTTTCGGGCCCCGGCCCAGTATTTACTACTTTTGGGCTCCGGCCCCGCATTTACTGCTTTCAGGTTTTAACACCTCGCATTTACTGCTTTCAAGCTCATCTAAAATCCAAAATCGACTTGGATTCAAATTCATTCAAGCGATACTCCGAGAAGCAAGTCTAATCCTTCAACCGCAAAAGATCACAAGTAACAGCTATGACGAACAGAGCATGGCCCTGCCCACCCGCCGCGAAAGTCACTAGCACGGTCACATCTCCGACCGGAGAATGATCCCTGCCCACCCTCCACTGTGGCCATCAACCAGCCACTGGGCCAACATGCACTCTTCCTTAAACTCTCTCTTACATTTATTTATATGCATTCCCAAACGAGCTTCCGGCATGAACGAACCCTTCACGGGCGCACTAGGACAGCCCCAAAGACGCCCTGTTGTTTCTGTCGGAATTGTTTGATTCGTTTGTCCTCATGGGATTCGGCTCCTCGAGCCTTCCCTAGGACGGCTGCGCATACCAACTCGCAATCAAAGAAAGTACACCTATGTGGCCCCTAGCCACAATCTGCCCACTCCAGGGTGGCGATGACTAGATCTCGGAATTGGATGTCCCCACGCGCGGCACCCCATGGGTCGCACGTTGGATAAGGGGATTTTCCTATGGGTCCACTCCACATTTCTTACCACATATTCCACCGATCAATCACCTAATGCATCATCTTCTTTGACATCTCTCACAGGGACACGTCGGTCAAAGGCAAAGAACGATATACAGGTTCACACCTCTCCGAGAACTCCTATCGGGTCTTTCTTCCTATACTTCATTAGGGAAGGGCTCGACAAGCAGGTACCCCCTATGAAGCCGACGACGGAAGCGTCCGAACGAGCCGCGTACCTTCAGCGCAACCGTCTCAATCGACAAACAAGCATGCCTATCGGCTTCGAGAGCACACCTCTCCAACGTACAACTGATGCTGGAGCCACAAGCACGATCGGGGACGATGGTTGTACAAGGCGCCCACCACAGGTCACATTAACAATGAAGATTGGGGCATTCACATTCATCATTCACACCGAGACCACCTCGAACATCATCTGCCCATGATGAGCACTTCCAAACGACGTACACTGGGGCATCCCCTGTTGAAGCTCGCGACAACACGACCTCGGCAGGCGACGTACACTGGGGCATCCCTGGTTAAAGTTCGCCCTGAGGTCGCCATGGTGGGTCACTCCAACAAACAACACTGGAACGCTCCTAGTCATTTGCATCAAGAATGGGCATCTTCCATAGCAAGCATCATGACAACCTTGGTCACACACTCCTGGGGCAATTTTGTTTTCTTTTTAGACAATAGGGGAAAGGACTTGTAAAGTTTGCAAGGAAAAAAGACGCGAAGTTCTGCTTTTGAGTGCACAAGCATAAGACTTCTGAGAAAACCAGCCCTCACAAAATTGGGCTAGGACAACAAAGTACATCAAGTCTCCATGGGGCGAAGCAAACAAAAGCAGCCTCGATGATGCAAAGTCGAGGAGATTCAAACAAATACAAGGGGCACAATACAGACCCCAGCTGCAAGAAAAAAAACAGAGCGAAAAGAAGCGGGAAAAACCTGCAAATGAAGAGAGAGAGAAAAGATGCGGGAAAAACCCGCCAATGAACAAAACAAGGCACCGCCGAGATATAAAACTCCGGCACCGCCAATTCGAAGAAGAAATCAACAAACCTCGACAAAAAGGGGAAGTAGCAGATGCAACTCCTCGACGGAGACAGAACGTAACGCACTCGGAGGTCGAATTATTCGAACCCTTCGCCCTTGCAAACTCGAGAGACAAAAGAATCGAGCCTGCTAGGTCGAGAACCCCTCGGGGCGACCTAGGCAAAAGCTAGGGCAAAAGAGAGGCACGACTGAAAATCCCAAGGCGGGCGGTCGTGGCAAAAGGAGAGTTAATCCCCTTTAGGTTGAGAGGTACGGCCCCGAGGTGGGTGACCGTAGCAAAAGGAGAGTAAAATGAGAGATAAGCAAAACAGTCACCCTAGGCCCTCGCACACTGCGAGGACCAGGGATCCCCAAGGGAAATGGCCAGGTTATCTACTCCAACACATCCCCGATCGGCTCTCCTGCACGACTCAACTTTCCAAGTCAATTTCTTCCTCAAGCACAATGCAACAGCCTACAGGACAAGAAGTCAAAAGAAGAGGGGGGGTACATCTCACGGCAGGCGTGAACTCGTGTATCCTTTCAGCCTGGGGCAACGTGCTCCCCAAGCTTTCTCTTTTCTTTTTGTCATTACACAACTCCAGAATGAGGTCACAGCCACCCTTCAATCGGCTACCACAAAGCCAAAATCTTAGACGTTTCTTTCCGGGAGTCTAGTCATAACACTCTGGAAATGACTAGACCGAGGTCTAACCAAATTTGAACAGAAATTCCCCATGCGGGTTACAAATGCAGCCGCCCTACGGCACCCTGATGAGAAGGGTCCCAAGCTCGCAGGCGCGTCGAACAACCGATAGAACCGCTTGGGCACTGTCAGCACCCCATTTTGGCTCACCTTTCCAAACGATGATATCAGCAATGGTCCAAGCCACAACTTCAGCAGAATACAGAAAAATGACTTAACAGAGCAGAAAATCACTATTCATCCTCAAGTCGGCAAAATCGAGCAAATGACACATGCATATGACAGAAGGACTCCAGGGGTCACCAAAGGGTAATAGAGTGACTAGAGAGCTCAGCAATATCCAAAACCGGCATTTTCAGTATATCACACAGACAGTTCTATTTTCCGATAGTTCGCTCGATCATCGGAAGATAGCCAATATTGGACTTCAAAAACCCACTCCAATGCCAAACAGATGAAAAGTGTCCCCAAAGGCATTTTGCAAATCATCTGCTCTATACAGAACAACTTTTTGTATACAGACAACTTTTCAGTGGAAGTCCAAAAATGCCGGTTTCTCGGAGAAAAGTTAATTCCAAATATCAGATGCGGCCATGCCCCTCAATCATACAGAGCACGAGCAGTGCTTCATATTGTCTTTTAGAAGCCATACAGACACTCTGAATGACTTCCGAACGACAAAACGGGCATACCCTTCTTCGGAAGAGCATAACCGGAGACTGGTCTGATGGAATTACGGCAAACGAAGTTCACACTACATTGCCCTGAAAACTCCAACGGACATTCGCAATTGGGCAGAACAGACAGCAAAACCCTTCACAGTTTCCCGAGTAACCTCCGAGGGGCACAAAAGGCCATTTTCGGTGAAAATCTATATCCGGAGGTCCTCTTTGGGGAAACTTGACGCCGGATGCTTACCTTACACAATGCTAGCCTTCTCAAGGCTCAATGTGGAATCGTCGAAATGAATCACACAACTCATCTAGACCCCTCGAGCAGTGCTTTGAGGGTCTCAGATGCACTTTTCATATACTTAGAGGCCCAATCTCAGCAAACAGAGATCGCAGTAATCTCCGGATCGCCCAAGAAACTCAGAAAGCAATCTGAGAAATCCAGTTTCGGCCTCCTAGGACATCTCCGACTCCATATTTGCATTTATCGGCTTAAGGGACAAGTGCCCACGTAATTTGACAATTTATGTCAAAATGACCAACGTGGGATGCAGATACAAGATATGCGGTCAAAAGTGGATAACCTCGCTCTGAATGTATAAAAGAAGCAAAACCGGCTTCCGAGCCTCATACAGACATTTGGCAATTCCTCACGGAAAATGCCAATCTCGGACTCTTTAAATTATTGTTTCAGGTTATTTAGTGCATTTCGGGTGAAGAATCGTCACTCTCGGGTGAACAGTGCCAGCCGTGTGCCAGTCGCGCGCCAGCCCGCGCGCCTGCGCACGCCCGTGCGCCTCCTGTGCACTCCAACCGCACTCCCCGTGCACCTAGCTCCCCGAACGTGCATCCTTCGCACCCGAGCATCCTTCCAAGCGTTCTACCGAGTCACCCGACTCTTGAACACTTCCCCGACTCTTTCCTCGTATCCCGAGGCTAGGTAAATCACTCTTGACTTAGAGGAGTTAGGGCTTTTTACATTATTTGCATGGCTATGGAGTAATATGGTGCACAAAGCATGTTCACTTGCAAGACTTCATGTTTATGCACTTTTACATTATATCATGCATGTTTATCCTCGATTAACATGTTAGCATGTTGGGAAACGTTTGGATCGACCCTCGGAAGACCTTCCCGACCCGAAATAAGCAAAAGAGCTCTCGGGTTTGCCTCAAGAAGAGGTAACCGAGACTTGGCTTGATTTCCTCGGGTTAAGAACGGCCTTCTTAGCCCGATCCAAGTTCGATTCCCGAGTCTTCTCGTGTTTTCTTACATGCATGAAGTCGGTATTGTTTTATCGATTCCTTAAATAACTTGTTTGTACATGTTTGCATGTTCGAATGCGTTATTCAAATCATGGCAATACCGATATTCGTTTAATCGTGTCATTTATCATGTTTATCGTTTGAGCATGCGAGAAATGATTCGAAACGGGACGGGGAAACCTCGTGGAATCCCATTCGGGCCATGAGACCTCTCGGCTATCTCCAAGGAGAAGTAACCGAGAGCCTCTTAGACTCGTACGGGTGGCATGAGGATTCTTCTTCCCGTTTTGAGTCCGTTCTCGGCCTTCGTGTAATTTGCAATTTACATTATTGTCGCAATATCGCATGAAAATGTCTTTTCAAAACAAAGCATGCATGGATTCGGGTATCAATGACTCATTCGGGTCCATTCGGTTACGAGGGTAGTTTCGGTCATTGGACCAAATATCCTCGATCCTTACGAAACCGTCTTGGTCGTCGAATCACGAATCGTTTTCACAATTAATGCATTCGGCGATAACCTTAAGCATTAATTCCACGAACGGGTTAATCGGGACGTTCACACGGTTAATTCATTCAATTTAAACAACTTTGCACAAACTGGACATTAATTTGTAACTCGCGTCGACGAATTACAAAACGGTGTTAATGCCCTTTTCAAAACCCTCATACTTTCAAATCCTTATTGTGTTGTTCTCCTTTCCTGAAAACAAATTTTCAAATCAAGGGCAAGAACATCATTTCGTGATTTGCCGACATCCTAGCGCAGTTTAAGATGTCAGTTGGGTATTCTGTATCAAAATACAGTTATCGGACTAATCATTTCACTCAACTTAACCAAATCCTAGAAAATGGTTAGGCGGAACTATAGGTTCCAAATCTAGAGTCAAAATACAAGTTTGGATCAATTCAGTGGTAATTCAGTGTCACAACACCGAATCACTGTAAAAACAATCCACACACTCGAAACTTGACTACGGACACCCAACATGTCAGGTTCTCAAACCAAAGCCGAATGCTAAAACATTGGCACGTGCTTGTTTGTCTAGGGTAGGATTTGCATGCCAAAATACCCCGGATCAATAAACTTGTTAATCCATGTACATTCGGTGAATACAAAATACCTTGTCTGTTATTAACATGTTGCGTGTTATCTTTCCGCACCTGTTTGCCATGCGGGTCGAGCCTGATCCCTAGGCCGAATAATATTAGGGTTCAACACCCTAATCATCGATCACAGGGTCCAACGCCCCAATCAACACTCACAGGGTCCAACGCCCTATTCAGTAGGCGCGTCCAATGAATTTCAGTTCTTCGGTCTTTTCCCTAAACTTACGGTGAGTTAGAGTGGAATAATAACCGAACGCGAGTTGACTGGAATTCGACCATTTGTAATTTGTATTTATTGTTTTCGAGAGTATTGTAAGGAACTTTATTTTGTACATTTTGTTCTGTAAGAATTCCAGTCGGTGAGCGATTTGTCCGAGAGTTGAATTAATCGAATCGGTTTAATGCTTGCCCAAAGGAAAGTAAGCCCAAGAACTCACGGTTTTGGTTCACGCAGGGATTCAACCTCCATGGTTAGATGAACTGTAACGCAAGATTGTGAACCAACTCCCCGACATAAGGGTTTAATTCTCTCTCGGCTTCTCAACCGACATCGTTTAGTTCACCGAATTTCCGGTGTCAAAACGTGCGAGCCGAGTGCAGCCTAATTCATGCGGTAAATCATAAAACATGCAAGCCTAGCAAACCAGAGTACTGAAAGGGCGTGCGGGATATAGGCTCGCACGTAACATGAGCCCCCGAACACGGATTTTCCGGTTCCGCACAGATCAATGCCTTAACGACAAACTAGGTGTTCCATACCCCTAGACCCGGGTAACTTATCCGCCCTCGACCTTCGGGTCGTAAAATGATAAGTGGCGACTCCTTCTCTCACGCGTGTCCGTCACGCGTCCCCACGGGAAGTTGGACACTCCCAAGCCGCGCGATCCAAAAGCGCGCAATGCGGGCCCCGACGAGAGTCCACATTCGGGTCCGTACAGCTTGGCGACTCCATTGGGGACAAGCTTAGTGGGTTCAGGCTCGACTCGTTTGCTTTGCTTGCATGTTTATTTACCGCTTTCAGTACATTTCCCGCATATCTACTTTACGCACTTTTACTTAAAAGCGCTTGCATTGCATATCACGCTAGCACTAGGTACCTATGAGTCGCGTCCCACGACCGATTTTAGGCAACCCAGGTTAGACAGGGGTTCGAAGTAGGGGTACGGCGCACAGTTCGACTGTCGTTTAGGCCTTGAAAAGAATCCCGCCCGATTTCAAGGAATTGACACCCTTGAGTCGGGGGCCCCCATTCCTAGGTAGCACGGTCCCTGTAGCACTGAACCATGCATTGTGCTATGCTTCCATGCAAGCCTTCTACCCGACTTCGGCAACAGTCTATCGAGTCGGCCTGCGAGCCACTTGAGTCTTTTCCATTTCAAGAGCGGTGTACATGTACCTTGTAATTTTATTAAGCCGTGGGCATTTATTTTTCGCACTCATGCATCATACAGTTTTCAAAATTAGGGTGTCATTCGCATTGATGAGTCCTAAGCTGATCTTCTTTACATCTTGGTAAGGGATGTCGCATTCGGCTTCCTTTTTGCGCCTCGACAGAATCACGCCACCGCTTGAGCAGATCAGTCGCATATGGACCAGCCTGCGTCAAATTGACCGAAACTATATCACTTCCTTCGTCGGAGATGTGCCCATGCTCTCCACACGCCGAGTAGATTGGAATTTCCTAGGAGCAGCTGTGACGTTCTGGGATCCAACCCATGCGGTCTTCAACATTCAGGGTACAGAGCTTACGCCTATCATTGAGGAGTATCGGACCCTCATTGGTAGGACTGCTATTTCCCACGGCATTGTGGAGCCTAACCTCCGTACTACTCGATTGGTTTTAGTCTCGCGCCTACTCAGGGTGCACAGATCTCAACTGCATGCCGAACTTGCATACTCTGGAGGCACTGAGATAGTAACCACGAAACTTCTCTGCTTTATCAAATCACAAGCACGCGAGGTTCGAGGGGACATTTTTCAAGCAAACTTATGTCATGCAGTTTTGCTCCTTATTTTTGGAACCCTTTTATTCCCTAGCGCAGTCGATCGCATCGACGCAGCTTTGGCTAGCGTCATCCTCCAAGTGGTCGGAGGCCGCGGGTACGAGGTAGCCCTAGTGGCTGAGACCATTCGGTCGCTCGACCGCGTTACGCAAACAGCTGATCGAAGGTTGAGGGGGTCCCCAATCCTTTTGCAAATTTGGCTACAGAGCCACGCAAGCCCCTTTGGCCTCGTGCCCCCAGTTCTGTTTTTCAACCACTCGGAGTCGATCATTTCCCGGTTACTACCTTTAGTGCACGTGGAAGAACGCAAGGTTTCCGAGTGGATCAAAATTTTTCGTGAAATATCACCCAAGGGCTTTAAGTGGCGTACCGCGTGGATGCCACCCGGACCCATGGCCCTTAGATGCCATGATTTTAACGGAATCCCACTTTTGAGCCATGCGGGGTCCACCACTTACTTCCCGTCGCGAGTAATGAGGCAGTTCGGTAGCCTATAGACAGTCCCCGAGGACACGGCACGGACTAGGTTCGAACACACTTGGCGGGAGGATCAGACGTCCGTAGATTGCCAAAGTGATATCCAACAAGTCCTATCAGCATGGCGCACTGCGGTCACAGAGCTAACTTACTTTCCCGAACACCCTACTCAGGATGAACGGGATTTTCAAGCTACGGAAGAGTACATCCTCCGTTTCTACCGACGGAGTTCGTTAGTACACAAAGATTCCACCGACTCTCCACAACTTGAGGATAACACACCATATGGGGCACCCTCAACTTCGAGCATCGCCGTCCAAGCGGAACTCACTAGCCTCAGGTCTGAGAGGGACCGCCTTCGTTGGGAGGTCGCCGAGAAAGATGAGCAACTCATCGATCAGCGCCAGCTTCAAAGGGAGCTCGCCCAAGCACGCACCGAGTTACAGAGACGCGATCAGGAGTTGGCACGTGCGAACGCTACCTTGGAGAGATCCAAGAAGAGGACCCATAGAGGTCCCCACCCATCTTAGGATAGATATCTCCACTAGGCTTTCGCCTGGAATTGGTGTTTCTAGTGGCTATGTTCACTTGTGCCCCGAGCGGGATGGAAGATCGACTTAAGGATTTATTTTCCAAACTGCATTGTATTTTAAACTCTTTGAATCAATGCGAACAACAGCATTAGCTTTCAAAACTCACGCATTGCATACATTTGATATATTTATTGTCTTGCGGCTACAACGCATTTCCGCACGATAGACAAGTTGTGCCGGCCTTCGCGGGTAGACCACCTGCGGTCTTCACCTCTCCATGGCGAGACGTGCTATGACCAGAGGCTATCCAGCCCGGCCACCCACCCCGTACGATAGGCGAGTCGTGCCCACTTTCGCGGGCAGGCCACTCATGGTCTTCACCTCTCCATGGCGAGACGTGCTATGACCAGAGGTCGTCCAGCCCGGCCACCCACCCCGCATGATAGGCGAGTCGTGCCCACTTTCGCGGGCAGGCCACTCGCGGCCTTCACCCTTCCTCCACGGTGAGACGAACTGTGGCCCGAGGGCCGATCAACCTTACCAGGCGAAGTTAACCAACACTAACTGTGCGCACCTGAATTTAATCTCGTCGGGGCACGCATGCGCGCGCCTAACCAAACGCGGCTTGGGAGTGTCCACCTTCCCGGGGACGCGCGACGGACGCACGTGAGAGGGAGTCGCCACTTGCCATTTTACGACCCGAAGGTCGAGGGCCGGCAAGTTACCCGGGTCTAAGAGTACGGGGTACACCTAAATGCTAAGGTAATGGTCATACGGAACCGAAAATTCCAAATTCGGGGGTTCTATTACGTGTGGCCCTATATCCTACACTCCCTTTCGGTACTCTAGCTTGCTAGCCTTACCGTTTTGTTGATTTACCGCGTGATTTAGGGTCGCACTTGACTCGCCCGTTTTGACACCGTAAAATCGATGAATCGATTGAGTTGGGCCAAGAATCCGAAGGATGAGTAGGCTTGTGAGTCAAGGAATAGGTTCGCTATCTTAGCATTACAGTTCTTCGGACCGCGATGGTCGATTCCCTGCGCGAACCGAGACCATGATTATTCGAACTTGCTCATCCTTTGGTGACGATAGACCGACTTAACCGACTCGACACTCGGACCTCTCACTCGCCGATCGGGATCCTTACAAGTATCTGAATGAATATACAAATAAGATCCTCACAATGTACACTCGGATAATTACAGAATACAACTGAATGAAATAAATGGATCCCGATCGGTTTGCATTGGGCCAATATTCCGCTCCGGCTCACCGTGTGTTTTGAATAACAGACAAACAAATTAAAGCAACACGGGCTCGAGGAGTCGGGGGTCGAGTCCGATCGATCCAACGATTCTCAGGGAACCGGTCGGTTCTCATTGTATCCGGTGGACCGATCGAGCTCCCGAGTGATATCTAAACCCGTTTCACGCGCTCAATCCAAATCCGCCTTCCACATAGGCCGCATTCGAAGTGTGACGGTGAATCGAGGCTAGATCACATTCCGCACTCGGGTTGCACGCGCTCGGTGAATTAGGAGGCGTTGGACCTCCTGTTCGGTGGTTTGGGGGGGCGTTGGACCCCGTGCAACGCGTAGCCTATGAGTTCGGGCCCGAACCGCAATAAATCGTCATATACAAAGACATAACAGAAGAAAACTGATAAAATTGACACAATATAGAAAGCAACTGACAATTGTCGGTGGATACAGACAAGTGGCATATTAAATCAAATATACGTGATTTAATCAGTTATTACCCGTGGTTGATTGGTAAACAATGCGCCTACCTTAGGCAAACATAGAGGGCAGGCTAGGATGAGGTTCTAAGCCAATTGCATGTGTGTGTTTGCTTTATGACTCTTATTCAGTTAAGTGTCACTGCGGTTTCACCGAATTAACCAAACTCGTGTTTTGACTCTAGATTGGAATCTAATATTCCACCTATCCATTATCTAATGTTTGCTTAAGTCGAGTGCACGATTAATCCAGTTCTTAGTGTTCGTAACTGAAATAAAATGCTCCCCACCGAATCTACGATAGGAAGATAGAAACACCGAAAGTGGACGGAATGGGCCGTGTGAATGAGACTCATACCCAAACGGGTAACCCTTTTCTGTCCATAGATCGAGGCGTTTCCGACTCCCTAGCGCTTAGGGTATCGGTGAATCACGGAACGACAATTATGCCATTGGACAATAAAATTGCAATGTTCGTGTATAAATTGGAGATCGTGTCACGCGAAGGAGTCTAAGAAGGACTCTCGTGCCCCGACTCGGGCCGCCTCAAATTGGGCCCGGACTCGAGTCGTGGCACGTGAATACTCCCTAGACATCAATTCTATTCGTATTACACGACTCGGTATTTTGAAATTGTGAATTTTCAATGGAAAAGGGCATTCTCACCGCTCCGTGAATCATCGATGCGTTTACAAATTAATGACCAATTTACCCAATTATTTAGTCCGAGTGGTTTAATTAATCAAATGACGCGTCCCATTTTTCCGTTTGTGAAATTATTCGGTGATGGTGGCCTTACATTATGGGCTTTATGAATTCGGTGAGTGATTACCCGAAACCAACGCGACGATCACGTAACCGCCATATAGCCAATGATAAGACCCGAATATTAAGACACCCAATTCCAAGGAGCGATCCGAAACGATTAGAGAGGTCGCCTTAAACCCGGGAGGAATCCGGGGACTCTTGGCCACTTCCCGAAGGTAGGGGCCGAATGGCCCTTGATTCGTCTCGGATTTTGAGAGATCTCCCGCACCGGTTCTAATCGTTTCTTGCATACACAATACATCAATCACGATAACAATACATATATTAGTTGTCTCGTTACCACCATGATCATAATCACACGTAAAATCATGTAAACACGCAAGAACGAGATACTTGAACGGAAACAACAAAGACGGCATCGACTCAAATAATAACGAGAGGGATAAAACACGAGAAACGATCCATCTCGAAGTGGAAGAAAACTTCCCGGACTCGTGTGGTCCAAGGAAGCTCTCGGCTACATCCCATCAAGGATGGCCGTGAGCTTCCATGACTCACACGGGTCGGGAGGGTTTCTCCGGCCCCGATTTGGAACATTTCTCGTCATTAACATGTCACTTACGATTAATGATAAAAACCACATAGGAATCGACCCTATTCAGAAGAGGGGAGACCACCCTAGCCTCGGATGGGCCGTGGGAGCTCACGGGTCTCTCCCTAGAGACTAGGCCGTGAGTCCCCATGGCTCAACCCGTGGCTAAGGGGTCTCTCCCGTTCGGAATTGAGCCGTTTCCTTTCGTCTAATCATTTCTTAGTCAAGATTAGGGACTTTCCACACCTAGAGACGGCTCAATCCGGGAAGAGGAGAGGGTCACGAACTCTAGGAGGCTGAAGAGGCTCACGACACTCCTCCATGAGGCACGGCCGAGAGGCTCTTGGGCCTTCTCAAGTCTATGTCGATCTCCTCTCCTCGGATCCGATCCTTCTAGCATCATATATGCATGTTAACACGATGTATGGACGTGAAGAATAACGGAGATGTACATGTGACGATGTATGGTGTGCATGGGAGCATGGATCTGAAGAAAAAAACGTGAACTTTCATGCATTCGGATCTTTGAAACGTACGAGCACTTCATGCAAGCGAAGATTGAAGATCCTAACTTCTCTAAGTTGTAGATGTACGTTACCTAGCCTCGATGCACGTGGAAAAGAGTCGGGGACGCGGCCTCGAGAGTCACGAGACTCGGTTTGAGTGTTACGGGTTGAAGAGACCCGAGAGGAGGCAGCCGCGGCAGTTTCGGGAAAATGGGTCGGCACGCTTGCTCCGGTCACGGCACAGTGCGAGGTCGGGCTCGATGGACCCTTAAGAGACGGATCTAGATGACCATGGGCAGACCCGAACGTGCCAAGGCCTGAACAAACCCGAAAATGTGAGATAAAGTTCGGTAAAAGTCGAGTGAACCCGGTAAAGGAGAAACGGGTGAAACGGTGGTTGTGCACGGTTGATCGGCCCTCGGATCGTGACCACCTCTTCACGAGAGAGGGTGAGTGTTGTAAGGAACCCTTTGAACGTGATGGCACGACTCGGCAAAGTCGTGGAACGAAATGGCACGCGTGGAAGGTTCGGTGTGCACCCGGTATCGGTCAAGGGACCCGATTCTTCGTGCTGCTGAAACGAGGTGTGGGAAGCTTCAAATCGAGAATCTAAGCCTGGAAATGGACTTAGGGGGTGGAAAATATGTAGACTAGGGAGTTTGGTGATTTTTGGCTTAGGTCGGGTCGGGTGGTTACCGGGATACCGGGTGGTTTTCCGGCGGTTTCGGCCGGTTTCAGCCTTGGCACGGCTGAACGAAAGTGGGGGAGAGGGCTGGAGCTTGAGAGGTTTTTGGAGAGAGATTGGCTTGAGAGAGAGTGAGAATGAAGAAATGATTAAGTCTAATGATCAATGGGAACTTATAGGATGTGCTAATGGCTTGATTTGGGGAAGTTAAGTGCGGTTAGGGAAACTAAACTAGGGCTGCCGAAATTTTGATGAGGGTTAGGGAGGGGAAATGGTCTTGTTGAGTGTAGGGGAAGGCAAAGGAGAGTGATGGGTGTGTTGGATGTGTAAGAAGAAGTGAAAGAAGTGAGGGAAATTTGAATTGTGTGGTGGGGAATCTTTGGAGCCGCCGGCCATGGAGGGAGGAGCCGCGGCTTGGGCTGTCGCGTCGGAGCCAAGGGTTTGAGCCGCGGCTTGGGGTTGAGCCGTGGCTTGATGGCTCGGCTTGGCTGAGCTGTGGGCCCCGTTCGATTGAGAGAAAAGCCGGAAAATGCTTGGAACTTGATTGAGCTTGCACCCGATCTCCGATGTCCGATTAATTTGTAGATTTGGAATGCTTGAATGACGAGGATTTGGATGAGCCTAATATCGCCATGCGTCGTGTGGAGGAACGTTCGGGCGACTCGGCGCCTCGAGAGTCGGTTTTGCCCTGTTTGGACGTTCGGAGCGGAGTTTAGCTTCCCCCGGTCCCCGATTGCTCTTTGTGCGTCTTGACATTCATTTCGGTGGCCCTTATGCCCCGTGGGGGATCGTTGGCTCGTCGCCCTCGGACGAAGACCGTAGGCCCGGGAAGACCTAGGGACTTGTGACCGGGATTTTCTCAGTGTTCCCTGAATGTCTTGAGGTGCTCGGGGATCGTTGTTGTGCTCGGGGATCGTTGTGATCTCTATTCTTCGTGGACGTGCCCCGAAGGCTCGCCGGGAGACGTTCATGACCACTGAAACGTCCCTCGGGACATCGAGTCGAGTTCCGGAGGGTCATCTGAAGCTTGTTCCCCGACTTTGGTGGTCCCTGGGTGCCTGTGGGCCCGTTTTGGGGGGCCGTCTGCTTGTCAGTGGAGCGGGCCCCGGGAGCTCTGTTAGAAAAGGCGTCCGTGAGAGATCGGGGTGTCCTGGCTCATGTGGCTTGCCCCGAAAATGCGTCCGGACGTGTCATTGGTCATTTTGGCCCTGAGAGGGATTTTTGGAGTCCCATATTGGGCACCTTTCAGTGCTTCGGTGACTCGGTGATGAATAGTGCCACGGTGCCAGCTCCGTCGTTTCTGGGATTCCTGGTTCGCTCGTTCTTCTGATTGCTCTCTTCCGCCTTCCTCAGTGGACCGTGCTCTTCTCTTATTGTTCATGACTCCGTGCCCGCCTATTTGCCTCTGATTGACGGGTGATGAATAGTGCTCCGGGCTTCGGTCAGGAATCCTCGCGTGGGAAGCCGGTCGGCCAAAATGGGGTGCTGACAGCTTGCCCCTCTTTGGTTGCATGCTCGTTTAGAGGATGTAGCCAAAGATCATGAGAGGCACACTTTTTGGTCCCGGCGACCGTTTCTGTCGTCATTCTCTGTAATAGTTTGTTCCCTCGTGTTGGATGCTCAGAGGGATGTACAAAGGTGCCCGAACCTGTCGTAGGGTAGCCACCTGATTAAGAAGCGAACATTATGAAATGCAGGAGAAACGTCTAAGCCCGCACGACAACATGTGCAGGGCCAAGGCCCGTGGAAAGCAGTAAAATTACTAGGCCGAAGCCCGTGGAAAGCAGTAAAATTACTAGGCCGAAGCCCGTGGAAAGCAGTAAAGTTACTAGGCCGAAGCCCGTGGAAAATGGTAAAGTGAACGCGAAGTCCATGGATGCGAAGTCCAGAAAACAATAAAGTTACTAGGCCGAAACCCGTAGAAAGCAGTAAAGTTACTAGGACGAAGCCCGTGGAAAGCAGTAACGTTACTAGGCCGAAGCCCGTGGAAAACGGTAAAGTGGATGCGATGCACATGGACGCGAAGTCCGGAAAGCAATAAAGTTACTAGGCCGAAACCCGTGGAAAGCAGTAAAGTTACTAGGCCGAAGCCCGTGGAAAACGGTAAGGTGGACGCGAATTTCGAAAAGCAATAAAGTTACTAGGCCGAAGCCCGTGGAAAGCAGTAAAGTTACTAGGCCGAAGCCCGTGGAAAGCAGTAAAGTTACTAGGCCGAAGCCCGTGGAAAGCGGTAAAGTGGACGCGAAGTCCGGAAAGCAATAAAGTTACTAGGCCGAAGCCCGTGGAAAGCAGTAAAGTTACTAGGCCGAAGCCCGTGGAAAGCGGTAAAGTGGACGCGAAGTCCGGAAAGCAATAAAGTTACAAGGCCGAAACCCGTGGAAAGCGGTAAAATTACTAAGCCGAAGCCCGTGGAAAGCAGTAAAGTTACTAGGCCGAAGCCCGTGGAAAACGGTAAAGTGGACGCGAAGTCCGGAAAGCAATAAAGTTACTAGGCCGAAGCCCGTGGAAAGCCGTAAAGTTACTAGGCCGAATCTCGTGGAAAGCAGTAAAGTTACTAGGCCGAAGCCCGTGGAAAACGGTAAAGAGGACGCGAAGTCCGGAAAGCAATAAAGTTACTAGGCCGAAGCCCGTGGAAAGCAGTAAAGTTACTAGGCCGAAGCCCGTGGAAAGCGGTAAAGTGGACGCGAAGTCTGGAAAGCAATAAAGTTACTAGGCCGAAGCCCGTGGAAAGCAGTAAAGTTACTAGGCCGAAGCCCATGGAAAGCAGTAAAGTTACTAGGCCGAAACCCGTAGAAAGCAGTAAAGTTACTAGGTCGAAGCCCGTGGAAAACGGTAAAGTGGACGCGAAGTCCGGAAAGCAATAAAGTTACTAGGCCGAAGCCCGTGGAAAGAAGTAAAGTTACTAGGTCGAAACCCGTGGAAAGCGGTAAAGTGGACGCGAAGTCCGGAAAGAAATAAAGTTACTAGGCCGAAGCCCGTGGAAAGCAGTAAAGTAACTAGGCCGAAGCCCGTGGAAAGCAGTAAGGTTACTAGGCCGAAGCCCGTGGAAAGCAGTAAAGTTACTAGGCCGAAGCCCGTGGAAAACGGTAAAGTGGACGCGAAGTCCGGAAAGCAATAAAGTTACTAGGCCGAAGCCCGTGGAAAGCAGTAAAGTTACTAGGCCGAAACCCGTGGAAAGCGGTAAAGTGGACGCGAAGTCCGGAAAGCAATAAAGTTACTAGGCCGAAGCCAGTGGAAAGCAGTAAAGTTACTAGGCCGAAGCCCGTGGAAAGCGGTAAAGTGGACGCGAAGTCCGGAAAGCAATAAAGTTACTAGGCCGAAGCCCGTGGGAAGCAGTAAAGTTACTAGGCCGAAGCCCGTGGAAAGCGGTAAAGTGGACGCGAAGTACGGAAAGCAATAAAGTTACTAGGCCGAAGCCCGTGGAAAGCGGTAAAATTACTAGGCCGAAGCCCGTGGAAAGTAGTAAAGTTACTAGGCCGAAGCCCGTGGAAAACGGTAACGTGGACGCGAAGTCCGAAAAGCAATAAAGTTACTAGCCCGAAGCCCGTGTAAATCAGTAAAGTTACTAGGCCGAAGCCCGTGGAAAGCGGTAAAGTGGACGCGAAGTCCGGAAAGCAATAAAGTTACTAGGCCGAAGCCCGTGCAAAGCAGTAAAGTTACTAGGCCGAAGCCCGTGGAAAGCGGTAAAGTGGATGCGAAGTCCAGAAAGCAATAAAGTTACTAGGCCGAAACCCGTGGAAAGCAGTAAAGTTGCTAGGTCGAAGCCCGTGGAAAACGGTAAAGTGGACGCGAAGTCCGGAAAGCAATTAAGTTACTAGGCCGAAGCCCGTGGAAAGCAGTAAAGTTACTAGACCGACGCCCGTGGAAAGCAGTAAAGTTACTAGGCCGAACCCCGTGGAAAGCAGTAAAGTTACTAGGCCGAAGCCCGTGGAAAACGGTAAAGTGGACGCGAAGTCTGGAAAGCAATAAAGTTACTAGGCCGAAGCCCATGGAAAGAAGTAAAGTTACTAGGCCGAAACCCAAGGAAAGCGGTAAAGTGGACGCGAAGTTCGGAAAGCAATAAAGTAACTAGGCCGATGCCCGTGGAAAGCAGTAAAGTTACTAGGCCGAAGCCCGTGGAAAGCAGTAAAGTTACTAGGCCGAAGCCCGTGGAAAACGGTAAAGTGGACGCGAAGTCCGGAAAGCAATAAAGTTACTAGGCCGAAGCCCGTGGAAAGCAGTAACGTTACTAGGCCGAAGCCCGTGGAAAACGGTAAAGTGGATGCGATGCACATGGACGCGAAGTCCGGAAAGCAATAAAGTTACTAGGCCGAAACCCGTGGAAAGCAGTAAAGTTACTAGGCCGAAGCCCGTGGAAAACGGTAAAGTGGACGCGAAGTCTGGAAAGTAATAAAGTTACTAGGCCGAAGCCCGTGGAAAGCAGTAAAGTTACTAGGCCGAAGCCCGTGGAAAGCAGTAAAGTTACTAGGCCGAAGCCCGTGGAAAGCGGTAAAGTGGACGCGAAGTCCGGAAAGCAATAAAGTTACTAGGCCGAAGCCCGTGGAAAGCAGTAAAGTTACTAGGCCGAAGCCCGTGGAAAGCGGTAAAGTGGACGCGAAGTCCGGAAAGCAATAAAGTTACAAGGCCGAAACCCGTGGAAAGCGGTAAAATTACTAAGCCGAAGCCCGTGGAAAGCAGTAAAGTTACTAGGCCGAAGCCCGTGGAAAACGGTAAAGTGGACGCGAAGTCCGGAAAGCAATAAAGTTACTAGGCCGAAGCCCGTGGAAAGCCGTAAAGTTACTAGGCCGAATCTCGTGGAAAGCAGTAAAGTTACTAGGCCGAAGCCCGTGGAAAACGGTAAAGAGGACGCGAAGTCCTGAAAGCAATAAAGTTACTAGGCCGAAGCCCGTGGAAAGCAGTAAAGTTACTAGGCCGAAGCCCGTGGAAAGCGGTAAAGTGGACGCGAAGTCTGGAAAGCAATAAAGTTACTAGGCCGAAGCCCGTGGAAAGCAGTAAAGTTACTAGGCCGAAGCCCATGGAAAGCAGTAAAGTTACTAGGCCGAAACCCGTAGAAAGCAGTAAAGTTACTAGGTCGAAGCCCGTGGAAAACGGTAAAGTGGACGCGAAGTCCGGAAAGCAATAAAGTTACTAGGCCGAAGCCCGTGGAAAGAAGTAAAGTTACTAGGTCGAAACCCGTGGAAAGCGGTAAAGTGGACGCGAAGTCCGGAAAGAAATAAAGTTACTAGGCCGAAGCCCGTGGAAAGCAGTAAAGTAACTAGCCGAAGCCCGTGGAAAGCAGTAAGGTTACTAGGCCGAAGCCCGTGGAAAGCAGTAAAGTTACTAGGCCGAAGCCCGTGGAAAACGGTAAAGTGGACGCGAAGTCCGGAAAGCAATAAAGTTACTAGGCCGAAGCCCGTGGAAAGCAGTAAAGTTACTAGGCCGAAACCCGTGGAAAGCGGTAAAGTGGACGCGAAGTCCTGAAAGCAATAAAGTTACTAGGCCGAAGCCTGTGTAAAGCAGTAAAGTTACTAGGCCGAAGCCCGTGGAAAGCGGTAAAGTGGACGCGAAGTCCGGAAAGCAATAAAGTTACTAGGCCGAAGCCCGTGGGAAGCAGTAAAGTTACTAGGCCGAAGCCCGTGGAAATCGGTAAAGTGGACGCGAAGTCCGGAAAGCAATAAAGTTACTAGGCCGAAGCCCGTGGAAAGCGGTAAAATTACTAGGCCGAAGCCCGTGGAAAGCAGTAAAGTTACTAGGCCGAAGCCCGTGGAAAACGGTAACGTGGACGCGAAGTCCGAAAAGCAATAAAGTTACTAGCCCGAAGCCCGTGTAAATCAGTAAAGTTACTAGGCCGAAGCCCGTGGAAAGCGGTAAAGTGGACGCGAAGTCCGGAAAGCAATAAAGTTACTAGGCCGAAGCCCGTGCAAAGCAGTAAAGTTACTAGGCCGAAGCCCGTGGAAAGCGGTAAAGTGGATGCGAAGTCCAGAAAGCAATAAAGTTACTAGGCCGAAACCCGTGGAAAGCAGTAAAGTTGCTAGGTCGAAGCCCGTGGAAAACGGTAAAGTGGACGCGAAGTCCGGAAAGCAATTAAGTTACTAGGCCGAAGCCCGTGGAAAGCAGTAAAGTTACTAGACCGACGCCCGTGGAAAGCAGTAAAGTTACTAGGCCGAACCCCGTGGAAAGCAGTAAAGTTACTAGGCCGAAGCCCGTGGAAAACGGTAAAGTGGACGCGAAGTCTGGAAAGCAATAAAGTTACTAGGCCGAAGCCGATGGAAAGAAGTAAAGTTACTAGGCCGAAACCCAAGGAAAGCGGTAAAGTGGACGCGAAGTTCGGAAAGCAATAAAGTAACTAGGCCGATGCCCGTGGAAAGCAGTAAAGTTACTAGGCCGAAGCCCGTGGAAAGCAGTAAAGTTACTAGGCCGAAGCCCGTGGAAAACGGTAAAGTGGACGCGAAGTCCGGAAAGCAATAAAGTTACTAGCCCGAAGCCCGTGGAAAGCAGTAACGTTACTAGGCCGAAGCCCGTGGAAAACGGTAAAGTGGATGCGATGCACATGGACGCGAAGTCCGGAAAGCAATAAAGTTACTAGGCCGAAACCCGTGGAAAGCAGTAAAGTTACTAGGCCGAAGCCCGTGGAAAACGGTAAAGTGGACGCGAAGTCTGGAAAGTAATAAAGTTACTAGGCCGAAGCCCGTGGAAAGCCGTAAAATTACTAGGCCGAAGCCCGTGGAAAGCAGTAAAGTTACTAGGCCGAAGCCCGTGGAAAGCGGTAAAGTGGACGCGAAGTCCGGAAAGCAATAAAGTTACTAGGCCGAAGCCCGTGGAAAGCAGTAAAGTTACTAGGCCGAAGCCCGTGGAAAGCGGTAAAGTGGACGCGAAGTCCGGAAAGCAATAAAGTTACAAGGCCGAAACCCGTGGAAAGCGGTAAAATTACTAGGCCGAAGCCCGTGGAAAGCAGTAAAGTTACTAGGCCGAAGCCCATGGAAAGCGGTAAAGTGGATGCGAAGTCCGGAAAGCAATAAAGTTACTAGGCCGAAGCCCGTGGAAAGCAGTAAAGTTACTAGGTCGAAGCCCGCGGAAAACGGTAAAGTGGACGCGAAGTCCATGAACGCGTAGTCCCGAAAGCAATTAAGTTACAAGGCCGAAGCCCGTGGAAAGTAGTAAAGTTACTAGGCCGAAGCCCGTGGAAAGTAGTAAAGTTACTTGGCCGAAGCCCGTGGAAAGCGGTAAAGTGGACGCGAAGTCCGGAAAGCAATAAAGTTACTATACCGAAGCCCATGGAAAGCGGTAAAATTACGAGGCCGAAGCCCGTGGAATGCAGTAAAGTTGATAGGCCGAAGCCCGTGGAAAACGGTAAAGTGGACGCGAAGTCCGAAAAGCAATAAAGTTACTAGCCCGAAACCCGTGTAAATCAGTAAAGTTACTAGGCCGAAGCCCGTGGAAAGCGGTAAAGTGGACAGGAAGTCTGGAAAGCAATAAAGTTACTAGGCCGAATCCCGTGGAAAGCAGTAAAGTTACTAGGTCGAAGCCCGCGGAAAGCAGTAAATTACTTGGCCGAAGCCCGTGGAAAACGGTAAAGTGGACGCGAATTCCGGAAAGCAATAAAGTTACTAGGCCGAAGCCCGTGGAAAGCAGTAAAGTTACTAGGCCGAAGCCCGTGGAAAGCGGTAAAGTGGACGCGAAGTCCGAAAAGCAATAAAGTTACTAGGCCGAAGCCCGTGGAAAGCAGTAAAGTTACTAGGTCGAAGCCCGTGGAAAACGGTAAAGTGGACGCGAAGTCCGGAAAGCAATTAAGTTACTAGGCCGAAACCCTTGGAAAGCAGTAAAGTTACTAGGCCGAAGCCCGTGGAAAGCGGTAAAGTGGACGCGAAGTCCGAAAAGAAATAAATTTACTAGGCTGAAGCCCGTGGAAAGCAGTAAAGTTACTAGGTCGAAGCCCGTGGAAAATGGTAAAAAGGACGCGAAGTCCGTAAAGTAATAAAGTTACTAGGCCGATCCCCGTGGAAAGCAGTAAAGTTACTAGGCCGAAGCCCGTGGAAAACGGTAAAGTGGACGCGAAGTCCGGAAAGCAATAAAGTTACTAGGCCGAAGCCCGTGGAAAGCAGTAAAGTTACTAGGCCGAAGCCCGTGGAAAGCGGTAAAGTGGACGCGAAGTCCGGAAAGCAATAAAGTTACTATACCGAAGCCCGTGGAAAGCGGTAAAATTACTAGGCCGAAGCCCGTGGAATGCAGTAAAGTTACTAGGCCGAAGCCCGTGGAAAACGGTAAAGTGGACGCGAAGTCCGAAGAGCAATAAAGTTACTAGCCCGAAGCCCGTGTAAATAAGTAAAGTTACTAGGCCGAAGCCCGTGGAAAGCGGTAAAGTGGACAGGAAGTCTGGAAAGCAATAAAGTTACTAGGCCGAAGCCCGTGGAAAGCAGTAAAGTTACTAGGCCGAAGCCCGTGGAAAGCGGTAAAGTGGATGCGAAGTCCGGAAAGCAATAAAGTTACTAGGCCGATGCCCGTGGAAAGCAGTAAAGTTACTAGGTCGAAGCCCGCGGAAAACGGAAAAGTGGACGCGAAGTCCATGGATGCGAAGTCCGGAAAGCAATTAAGTTACTAGGCCGAAGCCCGTGGAAAGCAGTAAAGTTACTAGGCCGAAGCCCGTGGAAAGCAGTAAAGTTACTTGGCCGAAGCCCGTGGAAAACGGTAAAGTGGACGCGAATTCCGGAAAGCAATAAAGTTACTAGGCCGAAGCCCGTGGAAAGCAGTAAAGTTACTAGGCCGAAGCCCGTGGAAAGCGGTAAAGTGGACGCGAAGTCCGGAAAGCAATAAAGTTACTAGGCCGAAACCCGTGGAAAGCAGTAAAGTTACTAGGCCGAAGCCCGTGGAAAGCGGTAAAGTGGACGCGAAGTCCGGAAAGCAATAAAGTTACTAGGCCGAAACCCGTGGGAAGCAGTAAAGTTACTAGGCCGAAGCCCGTGGAAAGCGGAAAAGTGGATGCGAAGTCCGGAAAGCAATAAAGTTACAAGGCCGAAGCCCATGGAAAGCTGTAAAGTTACTAGGTCGAAGCCCGTGGAAAACGGTCAAGTGGACGCGAAGTCCATGCACGCGAAGTCAGAAAAGCAATTAAGTTACTAGGCCGAAGCCCGTGGAAAGCAATTAAGTTACTAGGCCGAAGCCTGTGGAAAGTAATAAAGTTACTAGGCCGAAGCCCGTGAAAAGCAGTAAAGTGACTTGGCCGAAGCCCGTGGAAAACGGTAAAGTGGACGCGAATTCCGGAAAGCAATAAAGTAACTAGGCCGAAGCCCGTGGAAAGCAGTAAAGTTACTAGGCCGAAGCCCGTGGAAAGCGGTAAAGTGGACGCGAAGTCCGGAAAGCAATAAAGTTACTAGGCCGAAGCCCGTGGAAAGCATTAAAGTTACTAGGTCGAAGCCCGTGGAAAACGGTAAAGTGGACGCGAAGTCCGGAAAGCAATTAAGTTACTAGGCCGAAGCCCGTGGAAAGCAGTAAAGTTACTAGGCCGAAGCCCGTGGAAAGCGGTAAAGTGGACGCGAAGTCCGAAAAGCAATAAATTTACTAGGCCGAAGCCCGTGGAAAGCAGTAAAGTTACTAGGCCGAAGCCCGTGGAAAGCAGTAAAGTTACTAGGCCGAAGCCCGTGGAAAACGGTAAAGAGGACGCGAAGTCCGGAAAGCAATAAAGTTACTAGGCCGATCCCCGTGGAAAGCAGTAAAGTTACTAGGCCGAAGCCCGTGGAAAACGGTAAAGTGGACGCGAAGTTCGGAAAGCAATAAAGTTACTAGGCCGAAGCCCGTGGAAAGCAGTAAAGTTACTAGGCCGAAGCCCGTGGAAAGCGGTAAAGTGGACGCGAAGTCCGGAAAGCAATAAAGTTACTATACCGAAGCCCGTGGAAAGCGGTAAAATTACTAGGCCGAAGCCCGTGGAATGCAGTAAAGTTACTAGGCCGAAGCCCGTGGAAAACGGTAAAGTGGACGCGAAGTCTGAAAAGCAATAAAGTTACTAGCCCGAAGCCCGTGTAAATCAGTAAAGTTACTAGGCCGAAGCCCGTGGAAAGCGGTAAAGTGGACACGAAGTCCGGAAAGCAATAAAGTTACTAGGCCGAAGCCCGTGGAAAGCAGTAAAGTTACTAGGCCGAAGCCCGTGGAAAGCGGTAAAGTGGACGCGAAGTCCGGAAAGCAATAAAACTACTAGGCCGAAGCCCGTGGAAAGCAGTAAAATTACTAGGCCGAAGCCCTTCGAAAGCAGTAAAGTTACAAGGCCGAAGCCCGTGGAAAGCGGTAAAGTGGATGCGAAGTCCGGAAAGCAATAAAGTTACAAGGCCGAAGCCCGTGGAAAGCAGTAAAGTTACTAGGTCGAAGCCCGTGGAAAACGGTAAAGTGGACGCGAAGTCCATGGACGCGAAGTCCGGAAAGAAATTAAGTTACTAGGCCGAAGCCCGTGGAAAGCAATTAAGTTACTAGGCCGAAGCCCGTGAAAAGCAGTAAAGTTACTTGGCCGAAGCCCGTGGAAAACGGTAAAGTGGACGCGAATTCCGGAAAGCAATAAAGTTACTAGGCCGAAGCCCGTGGAAAGCAGTAAAGTTACTAGGCCGAAGCCCGTGGAAAGCGGTAAAGTGGACGCGAAGTCCGGAAAGCAATAAAGTTACTAGGCCGAAGCCCGTGGAAAGCAGTAAAGTTACTAGGTCGAAGCCCGTGGAAAACGGTAAAGTGGACGCGAAGTCCGGAAAGCAATTAAGTTACTAGGCCGAAGCCCGTGGAAAGCAGTAAAGTTACTAGGCCGAAGCCCGTGGAAAGCGGTAAAGTGGACGCGAAGTCCGAAAAGCAATAAATTTACTAGGCCGAAGCCCGTGGAAAGCAGTAAAGTTACTAGGCCGAAGCCCGTGGAAAGCAGTAAAGTTACTAGGCCGAAGCCAGTGGAAAACGGTAAAGAGGACGCGAACTCCGGAAATCAATAAAGTTACTAGGCCGATCCCCGCGGAAAGCAGTAAAGTTACTAGGCCGAAGCTAGTGGAAAACGGTAAAGTGGACGCGAAGTTCGGAAAGCAATAAAGTTACTAGGCCGAAGCCCGTGGAAAGCAGTAAAGTTACTAGGCCGAAGCCCGTGGAAAGCGGTAAAGTGGACGCGAAGTCCGGAAAGCAATAAAGTTACTATACCGAAGCCCGTGGAAAGCGGTAAAATTACTAGGCCGAAGCCCGTGGAATGCAGTTAAGTTACTAGGCCGAAGCCCGTGGAAAACGGTAAAAATGGACGCGAAGTCGAAAAGCAATAAAGTTACTAGCCCGAAGCCCGTGAAAATCAGAAAGTTACTAGGCCGAAGCCCGTGGAAAGCGGATGTAAAGTGGACACGAAGTCGGAAAGCAATAAAGTTACTAGGCCGAAGCCCGTGGAAAGCAGTAAAGTTACTAGGCCGAAGCCCGTGGAAAGCGGTGAAGTGGACGCGAAGTCCGGAAAGCAATAAAGTTACTAGGCCGAAGCCCGTGGAAAGCAGTAAAATTACTAGGCCGAAGCCCGTGGAAAGCAGTAAAGTTACAAGGCCGAAGCCCGTGAAAAGCAGTAAAGTTACTTGGCCGAAGCCCGTGGAAAACGGTAAAGTGGACGCGAATTCCGGAAAGCAATAAAGTTACTAGGCCGAAGCCCGTGGAAAGCAGTAAAGTTACTAGGCCGAAGCCCGTGGAAAGCGGTGAAGTGGACGCGAAGTCCGGAAAGCAATAAAGTTACTAGGCCGAAGCCCGTGGAAAGCAGTAAAATTACTAGGCCGAAGCCCGTGGAAAGCAGTAAAGTTACTAGGCCGAAGCCCGTGGAAAGCGGTAAAGTGGATGCGAAGTCCGGAAAGCAATAAAGTTACTAGGCCGAAGCCCGTGGAAAGCAGTAAAGTTACTAGGCCGAAGCCCGTGGAAAGCGGTAAAGTGGACGCGAAGTCCGGAAAGCAATAAAGTTACTAGGCCGAAGCCCGTGGAAAGCAGTAAAGTTACTTGGTCGAAGCCCGTGGAAAACGGTAAAGTGGACGCGAAGTCCATGGACGCGAAGTCCGGAAAGCAATTAAGTTACTAGGCCGAAGCCCGTGGAAAGCAATTAAGTTACTAGGCCGAAGCCCGTGGAAAGCAGTAAAGTTACTAGGCCGAAGCCCGTGAAAAGCAGTAAAGTTACTTGGCCGAAGCCCGTGGAAAACGGTAAAGTGGACGCGAATTCCGGAAAGCAATAAAGTTACTAGCCCGAAGCCCGTGGAAAGCAGTAAAGTTACTAGGCCGAAGCCCGTGGAAAGCGTGAAGTGGACGCGAAGTCCGGAAAGCATAAAGTTACTAGGCCGAAGCCCGTGGAAAGCAGTAAATTACTAGGCCGAAGCCCGTGGAAAGCAGTAAATTACTATTCCGAAGCCCGTGGAAAGCGGTAAATGGATGCGAAGTCCGAAAGCAATAAAGTACTAGGCCGAAGCCCGTGGAAAGCAGTAAAGTTACTAGGCCGAAGCCCGTGAAAGCGGTAAAGTGGACGCGAAGTCCGGAAAGCAATAAATTTACAGGCCGAAGCCCGTGGAAAGCAGTAAAGTTACTAGGTCGAAGCCGTGGAAACGGTAAAGTGGACGCGAAGTCCGAAAACAATTAAGTTACTAGGCCGAAGCCCGTGGAAAGCAGTAAAGTTACTAGGCCGAAGCCCGTGGAAAGCGGTAAAGTGGACGCGAAATCCGAAAAGCAATAAATTTACTAGGCCGAAGCCCGTGGAAAGCAGTAAAGTTACTAGGCCGAAGCCCGTGGAAAGCAGTAAAGTTACTAGGCCGAAGCCCGTGGAAAGCGGTAAAGTGGATGCGAAGTCCGGAAAGCAATAAAGTTACTAGGCCGAGCCCGTGGAAAGCAGTAAAGTTACTAGGCCGAAGCCCGTGGAAAGCGGTAAAGTGGACGCGAAGTCCGGAAGCAATAAAGTTACTAGGCCGAAGCCCGTGGAAAGCAGTAAAGTT